>NC_051442.1:18369552-18397203 GCF_001649575.2 Kryptolebias marmoratus
CCCCCCCCCCCCCACACACACACACACACACACTCTTACGCTCACCCACCCCTCCGCCACCAATCTGAGATGGGTACAAAGAGGGGGGCGGGAAGGTTAGTTTGAAGAGAGAGAAGAGGGGGCAGAGCTTTTTTTTTAAAAAAAAATATATATATATATATATTATCTTTTTTTTTTGCAAGAGCACGCCAAATTATTTAATATTTCACCGCTGGAGGGGGAGAAAAAGAAGAAGAAGAAGCCCTGCTCCATACAGCCTGGATGATAAGAGTTGAGGCAGGAATCAGACGGACTAAACGTCAGAACCTCATTAACTCCGAGGAGGGAGCGAGGAGGAACAGCAGGACCGCGACCCTCAGCCGCTGCTGCTGCTGCTGCTGCTGGTGGTGAGCTTCTTCTTCTTCTTCTTGGTGTTTATTCCTTACCTGTCGTGCGCGTCTCGCGGCTATTAGCTGCACGGTCTGGGTTCGAGCGAACGGGGGGCTCGCGTGCAACAACTAGCGCTCGCGTGCCTACCGCAGTGGACCCCGTGGGCTTAACAGGTCCCCGCGTGAATCTGACAGAGGCAGCCCCCGCTAACATGGCAACACGGGGGGGTTGGGGTGGTGGAGTGGGGGTGTTTGGTTTGGCAACAAATGCCTGTTTTTGGTTGTAATTCGGCTAATGGCGACAACGCGATGCGACACTAAAAAAACAAACAAAAAAACCCCAAAGGGTCGCTGTTACTTTCTCCTAATGGGGTAATTAAAGAACGGAGCGCGCGACGTGTTGTTGTTTTATATTTTTTATTTTTATTATTTTTGCTTTGTTTGTTTATTTGTTTCTCTTTCGGAGCTGATTAACCTGCACTCCTGTTAACTCCGGTCTCGCGCTCTGACCCTGCGCGTGCTGGAAATCCCGTCAGAGAGAGAGAGAGAGAGAGAGAGAGAGAGAGAGATACCGCAACATGAGAGAAGACTGTTGAGCAAGAGCAGGCGAACTTAACCTTGGAAATAAACCTCCCCTTTCCTTTTTCTTCTTCTTCTTCACCATCATCATCGTCTCTGCCATGAACGTCAAGACTTCTCGCGTTACTGTGACGAGCTCCTAAGTTTGACTCGAGCCAAACGCAGCCGTAAAGTTGACTAATTGTCAGGTTTTCCGCGTGACGTGCGCGTTCTCCCCATGTGTGGACTCAAGTCTTTGTCTTTAAGTTGAACTGCGTTTCCATGAAACCCGCACTGAGGACACACACACACACACACACACACACACACACACACACACACTGCTCCTCTGAAACCCCCTCCAAGCCTTCTGTCTGCCACTGGCCATACATGATACAAGGAGTCACACGTGCTGAGCAGGGTCCTCCTGGAACCATCGGACCCAGAAGCTCAAACCGGTCTCCCGGCGACCCTATAACTGAAGAAGTCAAACGTCCAAAAAACAAAAAAATCAAATGGATCAACAAGGACCGGGGGGAAACCAAGCAGATCATCCTGTAACAGGCATCTGTCTCCCCAAGAGCAGGGTCGCTCGTCGGATGGCGTCTCCTGCCATGCTCCTGTTTGCCCTTTTGAAAAATGGCCAGATTTTTTATGTCCATGTAAGAGTTGTTTTTTTTTGGGCGGTGGGGTAGGGGCTTATTTCCAGGTTAATATCAACTGAATGTGGTTCTGCGTGTTAGCACAAAGTGCTGCGGTGCACCCAAACCAAGTTGTGAAGCCGATAAACGCTCAGAAGCTGCAGTTTTCCTCGATGGTCCCTTGAGGCTGGCTCCATTGATTCAAAGGGGGTTGAGTCCGGTAGATCCACCTGTCGAAATGTGCAACTTCAGAGCAGGAAAAAAAAAACAAGTGTTTTAAAACCTGATGTGGGGAGAGAAAAAAACCCAAAACATTTTCATTTCCGCAGCTAATGTATGCCTCGATAACGAGTGGTTATAGCTGTCGCCTCGCAGCGAGGCGGTTGTGGGTTTAGCACCTGGCTGCAGCCGTTCTTGTTCGTCCCTGTGGTGACCTGTCGCGTATGTCCTTGCCCCTCGCCCGGCGACTGTTGGAGATGGGCACCGGCTCCCAGCAAGCCCGCACGGAAAAGAAGAATGGAAGGATGGACGGATGAAAGCAAAGAGCACGCTCCCTTTTTAAAGAGCGAGCTCGGATCTGCTGAAGCACTGCTCTGTGGAAAGGCCACGAATGGTTAATATCTTACCTGTTATTGGATAATCCAACAACCTTATTTTCTTCGGATTGACGAGCTAGTCCAAGCGGGACTGAGAACAAAATTTGAATTCTTCCGGCCTAAAACACTGAAGTCCCAAAAGATTTATTGCGGCTCACGCAAACTCTATTTTAAAACTTTTGTCGTCAGTTTGACACTTCACAGTTATTCTGCCAGAAATATTTTTGATATTCCTGTCTGAAATGCCCCAGGTTGAACCAGAAGTGCTAGCTGCTGTCACTATTTGTGCTTGTAAATAACTAACTTAAGATGCTTCATTGTTTTGGAGCTAGGAGTTGCTTTAAGACCACAGAAATTTGCTTTGGATCTGGCTCCTCTAAGACTGAACAGCGCGTTCCTGCTAAATTCTATGTAAAAAAAACATTTGGAGTAAAATTAATGGTGGTATAAAAGTCTGTAAGGTCATTTGCATACACCGCTATGAATCTCCACGTTTCGGTCCCGCTTGGGCTAGCTGTTAGCTCATGGATCCTGTCAGAAATAAAGCATTTCTTTAAACTGAGGCTGTGAGAAGAGCTATCTACAACAGGTAAGATAGTAATTGTTCATAACCTATTCACAGAACCTCAATAGATTTGAATGATCACTTTAGGATTTAAAATTTTGTATCATAATAGATAGACTTACTTTAAGCTCTTTGACCATTAGTGCCACAACAGTTTCTTAATGGAGGGCCATAATTCTCCGCAGAATCTCAGTTTGTTTCATCCCTTCATGTCTGCAAATCCTTAGGATGAAACACCGAGCTATAAACCAACAGTGACCTCACAGCGGCATTTAATTATCTTTGTGTTTTCCGTCTGTTTGGCACAGAGTTTTAACAAAGTAAAGCAAGCTGACATGAAGCCACTTAACACCAGGAAGAACTACGATGTCGCTCGAATTTCAGCTTAATCCTTTTAATAATTTTCCAGCCAGCCCGAGTCAGAGGCCGGTGCTCTGGTTTTAATTGCCGGACGTCGTCCGGGTTAAGGTTCCCAGATGTCGTTCGTACCACGGATAATTCCCCTTCTGCGTGTCCACGCCTGCCCGAAGTGCCGGTGATTTTTGCACGTCGCCTTGTTTTCCCCACACGTCTGAATGTGATGTAACGCACCACACGGCACGAGCCTCATAACGCGACGACTCCCCGGACTCGCGAGTGTGACCACAAGTAAATGACTTTGCCAGCTTCTTCATCTGTTGGGACATACGGAGCATGCCCTCCCCCCTCCTCCATGCCTCATCTCGCTGTATAAAAAAAAAAAAAACAACAAAAAAAAGCAGATCTATTGTCCAGTTGAAGGAAGTGTCAGGGAGGTTGATGAAGGGGGTGTTTATTCTCCCCGAGAGCCACAGACAAACAGACTGTGCTTTTATGACTTGGAGAATTTGTTTGTATTTGCTCTTCCGTGGGCTCTGCGTGCACTTGCAGTCAAATAAACCGTGAAGCAAAGACAGAGGCAGATTGTTGCAGGGGTTTGCATTTGCATTATTGTTCCTTCAGGCACTGTGAGGCATGATGCAGTAAAACGCAAAAGATCTCAAGTGATTACGAAAGAAATGAGGGTAATATCTTCCATTGTGTTTGAAAGAAAAACAACCAACAACAACAAAAAAAAAGCGCTGTTTTGTTTTAGACAACCAGTCCACACTTTTAACAGATAACATGCTTGCTTTGGAGAGCTGAATGTGTGCTGGGATCCGTCATGGTGGTCAGGCTGAATCTAGACTGAAGCATAAAGCAGCCATCTAATGATGATAATAACAGCTGACAGACTGTAATCATGAGAGCCCTTAAATCTAGTGAAGCCTGGGCCACAATCACATCAGTCATGAACAATGAGCTCTGAGGGGAAATATACAGGTTATCTCCACACTGTGGCAAAGGATGAGGAGTCAACCGGAGACGGACAATGAGGCGGCTAAAACTGGGTGAAAAAGGATAACTCGGTTGATTTGAAGTGGGGTTCTTGTATCTTACCTGTTGTAGATGGCTCTTTGAATGACCTCTGTGGAGAAATTGAGTTCTGGTCTGACAGGGTTGATGAGCGAACGTCTAGTCTGAGCGTAGCCAAGGACAAAGTGAATTGCTTCTGTCTTGGGCTTTTTTCCTAATGGAAACATGTTTTTTTTAAATTCCAAAATGATGTTTTTATTTGTCGTAAATGTTGCATTGTTTCCAGAAATGTCTTCACCCACACAGAAACGTTGAAAACAGCTGTATTAACTATGCCAGGCCTGCGCGCGGCGCTGTGACGCTGCCACAAAAATACCCCGAAAACAAGAAGCAAGGCGTGCACCTAAAGCTGGGTGCAAAGGGTAAACACAAGAAGAAGAAGAAGAAAAGGGACGCCCTTGAGTTGTAGGTTTTGATTAGAGCTGAGGTTATGACATCATTGTTTTCAAAAGGTTCCATTTTGTCTGCCTATACAATATGGAAGGTTGGCACTTCAAGACCCATCCATCCATCCATCCATCCATCCATCCATCCATCCATCCATCCATCCATCCATCCATCCATCCATTTTCTTTACCTGCTTCTGATTTCCGGGTCGCGGGGAGCTGATGTCTATCTCCAGCCATCACTGTATGAGAGGCGGGGGACACCCTGTCAGGGCGCAAATCCATCGTAGGGACACATAGAGACAAGCAACCATTCACGCTCTCACTCACACCTAGGGACAATTCTAGCGTTACCAATGAACCTAACATGCATGTCTTTGGTTTGTGGGAGGAAACCGGAGCACCCGGAGTAAACTCATGGAGCACAGGGAGCACATGTAAACTCAACCCAGAAAGGTCCCAGGTTGGGAAGCGATTTCCCCCCCCCCCACCCACCCACCCAAATAAAATAAAAAAATACAGTTTGGGGGGTCCTAAAATGCCATTTCCGTGTGGATGCAAGGCTGAAACAATAAAGCACTTTTATGTATCAACAAAAGGCGTCCCTGTGTGGACAGCTCCTTAAATTCTCTCCAGTCTCTAAAATATCAAAGAGGATCATGCAAACACTGTTTTGTAGACCTTCATTAAACCATCAGTTTTGCAATTCATGGTTATTCTGTAGTTATTTGCGAGGACATCCAAGCATCTTTTGCAAATTAAGTGAAGAGAAAGAGTATTTTGAGATTATGAAGTGGAAATATTCTTGTTTATTCTTCACCATGGTGATGTCCTGATGGTTTCACTACGGGCAGCTGAAGAGTTTTTCAACTCTGCTAGATCCAGCTGCAAATAATCAATCTTGTCTTCGTTTACATACTTCTTTACGTCAGTTCTGTAGAGTCACTGGTATTAATCCCGTACACATTTTCTTGCAGATATGTAACCTCCCATCTAAAAATCCAACAGACAGTTGACTCGTACGCCTGTGGCTTTGCTCTCACAGACGAATCCCATCATGGGTGATCTCATAAAGGTGCACATCTCGGTAATTTAGAGGGAGCGTAAATATTTTAGACCCATCCGAGCAGGAATCTGAAAGGAGGATGGAAAGAGCTTGTTCTCTCTGCTGCGCAGTTTCCTTGTTTGGATTATTCTCTTTAGACCAACAGAGGTCATTCTGGTTATTTTCTTGTATGTTAGGCTTTCTGTGGCGAGGAAAGGCATGTAGATCGGTGCAAGCTGGGTTTTAGATGAATAAAAAAATTGCTTGTACTCCAACTTTAGGCATTTTTAGAAGCTGTTGTCAACGCAGCCTCTCACGCTGTGTAGTGTGGAGAAGAAAGGGGAACGAGGAACCACAATCACATAATCGCGCTCAAAAAATAATAAATCCAGTTGCTTTCTTCTTCTCTGCTTTGGAGCATCTTTAAAATCTGCATGTTTTTTTTTTAATCCAGTGCTGTTAGGATTAATCCGACTATATATTGATTTTAGGAGCTGCTTTTTTCTTTTTTTTTTCTTCTTTTTTTCCCTCCAAAGCTGAATCAATAATTACCAGGAGGCTGTGGAAATTATAATGCCCCCCCCCCACACACACACACCTCCCCCGCGCTCATTTTCACCTTCTCTCCTTAACCGTTTCCTGCGTGTCTTTCACGCCGTCTCTGACAGTTAGGATTGACAGAAAAGCTCTCAAATATCAGCCTTCCGCCAGACTAAATCGTCATTTCAGCACCAGCTGTACAGGAGAGACAGAACGTCTGCAGGTTGTGAGACACTTCCGAAATGTCAGACGTCCAAGACCTGAAATCATGTTGAAGAGAAAAGCTGTTTATAGCTGTAAAATATTTTAAAAAAAGGTGTTTTGTCCAGATAGATGTAAGACTTATGATTAAAGCTGGCAGAGGACTAAAAGCTGGTTTAGTCTGAGAGGCCAGGTCTTCTTGAAGCTAAAAGAGCAGTATTTCTCAACGACTACTAGCCAAGGCTTTTTGTGAATCCAAGTGCATGGGTCAAACGGTAGTCATGTCATGTGAGAGTATAAAATGGCGGCGAACTAATCATGTTGTTAAAGGTGCAGGCAGCACATGCGGTGAGATAATTAAAGCGTTACGTGGCTGCAGAACTTCCCCGACCACAAATTCTTCTCCTCCCATCTTGTCTATAGAAATATACAAACCAAAAGAAAAGAATTAAATTAAATAAAAAATCAACAATAAGACAATCCTCGGCTCCTTGGTGACATGTAGAAGTGTGATGCTTTCGTACTTTTATGAGGCACGCTGAGAAAAACGCCCTTCAGACAGCTGTTGCCTTGGCAACCTGATGTTTTTGGTTGAAGATAGTGGGGGTTTCTGTGAGCGACGAGAAGCTTTGGCTGTCTTTATTTAATTTCTTAATGCATCGGAGTAAATTGCGTGTGTCACTGGCTCCTGAGGGTGTCACCATCTTCAGCAACACAATTATTTTTGCTTCTACTTGAGCAGGAAAGTGTGTCTGTCAAACTGACTAATGTCGGGGCAGCACAAGGTTTTTTTTTTGTTTTTTTTTTCATTATTTGTTGACTGTATTGCTGCACAATCTGATAAAAAATGTAATTTTGCTGTGTGTGCTCATGTTTTAGCAGTGTGCTGTGAATTCCTGTAGACAGTAGAAATATATCCCCAGTCTCTGTGTCCTGGGAGGCGTCTCCTCCAACCACAGGGTAAAAATATACGAGCAACACAATCAAACACAATCTCGTCTACTGTACAGACCCTTTTTAAGTTTGACCTTTCAAATGATTGAGCTATAATTATACAGTGCCAGCAAAAAGTATTCACCCCCTTGGATGTTTTACCTTTTTATTGTTGTTATAAATCAGTCATGTTCAGTATGAATTGGCCTTTTTCTTTTCAGCAGAACCCTCTTCAATGACAATTAAATAAAAATATGTAATGTAAAATAAGTGGCCGCATAAAGGTTCACCCACTT
The DNA here is from genome assembly GCF_001649575.2 of Kryptolebias marmoratus. Lineage (NCBI taxonomy): Eukaryota > Metazoa > Chordata > Actinopteri > Cyprinodontiformes > Rivulidae > Kryptolebias > Kryptolebias marmoratus. The sequence goes on from NC_051442.1 coordinate 18,377,116, forward strand.
TTAAAGTGACTGTCCTAATTCAACAGAGGTCCAGTCACTTGGTGCTAGTAGTCTCACAATTAGTGAAATGAGACTCACTTGGGGGCAGTGGATGTGTCTCAAGTGATTGCAGGATAAGAACACCTGTGTCTGGAGGGACTGTGCTCTGGTTAATCAGTATTGCTGGCTGCCGTTACATCATGAAGACAAAAGAACACTTCAGGCAACTCAGAGAAATGATTATTGAAAAGTACAAGTCAGGGAGGTGGATACGGAAAGATTTCCAAAGCCTAAACATCCCCAGGAGTTCTGTTAGATCCATCAACAAGAGATGGAAGGAATATGGGACATGTGTAAATCTACCAGGAGCAGGCCGTCCTCACAAACTGAGCGACCGTGCAAGAAGGAGAATAAAGAGAGAGAAGCCACCACGACACCTGTGAGCTCCGACGGAGGTCCAAGTGTTTAGCTGTTGCCCAGGTTCGTCAGGAGTCTGAGCTTTATGGAACAGTGGCAAACAGAAAGCCACTGTTGAACAAAAGTCAATAAATCTCTACTAGAGTTTGCCAAATGGCAGGTGGAAAAGTCCATGGTCCATGATTGAGACTAAATTGTAGCTTTTTGGCCATCAGACAAGACCCCATGTCTGACGGAAACCAAATACTGCACATCACCACAAACTCACCATTTGCCCTGTGGAGCATAGTGGTGGCAGCATCATGCTGTGGGGATGCTTCTTGGCAACCTGGAAGGCTTGTAAAGATATAGGGTTAAAATGAATGCCGAGAACAATCTGACGGCTTTGGAGAAGATTTATTTTCCAGCGAGATGCTGACCAAAAGCATACAGAGAAACTACACAGAAATGACTTGAAGACAACAAGTAATTGAGTCAAAGCCCAGACCCAAATCTAATTGAGAATTTGTGGCTTGGCTTGATTTGATTGATTTATGACAGCAATTAAAGGGCAAAAATATCATTTTATAGGCAAGGTATTATCTGTCACTAAATGTATGTGCAAGTTAAAAAATACTTGCATTCCTTGAATGAATGAATATTTCTCGCCTTTCGTACCAGAGTTTTAAACTAAGATCATCTTATGTTCAGGAATGACCAACAAATAATAGCTGTTTTGGTAAAAACTTGATAACACTATGTGCAATCTCATGAAACATATTGATTTGGGTTGACTCACTCCAAAAGTTAATAAGTTGTAGATGGAGTTTGCATGAATGCCTGTCTCTGTAAATGGTGGGAGGTAATAGTGTTATGAGCAATTCATCTTGGTGAGAGAAGGTAAATATTGCTTATTAAGACTTTGCAAGCGTCATTAGTTAGTGCACCTTTTATGAAAGAACTTGAAAGAAAACAGTTTAATATTTATTGCGGTTTTTTTTGTAGCTCATTCTGCGAATCTGCAGAATAATAGTTGGTGGCCGGGCTCACAGTTTGAACCACATCATCATTTTTTTTTTTCGACTGTGCTCCTTTTTAGGACAGACTCTTTACAAAGGACTGTAATCTTTTTAAATTAAAAGTACATTTCCGCACAGAAACAGCAGCTCTTCTCTTCATAAGTAAGCTCTCCCCTGAGACGGTAGTATTTATAGTGTGATTTTTTTTATTTTTTTATCAGACGCTGCCAGATGATTGCAGGTATTTTAATGTGTGTAGCTTCTGGACACCTTCCTGCTGTCTCAGCCTACACCTTATTACTCAAAGGTACAGCACAGAGAAATTTATTTCACGGAGATTATTTTCTGTCACTCCTACGCTGCCATGATCAAGCATAGTGTAGGTGTCATTAGGACCATTGGAATAAATCTTTTAAACACACAATGAGATTTTACAGTTTCATTTAGACTAAAATTCATTCCTTTTTACTAACAACAATGGGATTTTTTAGCATTTTTCTTCAGAAAACCTTGTTAGTCAAGGTTAGAGACAAAGAAAGCGTTAGATGTGATGTCACTGTGCTGGAACATGATTTTTGTACTTCAAACCTCAGATGAAAAAGCAGCTAAAGCCTTTAAACTTGATTCTAAATGTCCTAGCTAAAGATTTCAGTTTGCACACTTATGTTCGGACACTATCCTGAGCTTTTGGCTGTTCAAAAACAAAAAAGCAGAAGTTGCATGTCAAAATTTTAAACAAAACTTTTATTTGATCTGTCTGTGCTCAAAGTATGTGTTGGGGATGACTCCTAGCTACTACCACACCAAACTGGAGCTCAATATTTGTAAAATAGACTGATTTACATCCAATCTTGTGATTGCTAAGCTTGACTAGCTGTGGCAACCATCTTGGAACGGGTTAACTCCAAACGTTAACCAGTTGAAGATGTTCATCTAGTGATTACATCCTGAGAGTTTCATTGAAATCCACCTTCTGATTAATGAGATATTTTGCTAACAGACACAGGCAATGACATCATCTACCTTTCATGGTGGCGAGCTATAATAAATATCAAACTGCAGGCAATTGTGTGAAAAAATGCAAATGCTTCTTGTTTAAAAATGTTGTAACAGCTGAATAAAGCAGATATTTTAGTATTATAGTAGTCCAGAAGAGCACTTTAAAACCTGCAAAGGTCAAAAGTAGCTTTTAATGTGGCTGTACTACTTCATTACATTTGGTATTTTAACCAGAATGTGTGTAAACACAGTATACCTCCATGAAATATTATTTATAGGTTTTATAGCAACCGGCCAGGAGAGCTTTTTATTAATGATTCTGCATGGTAAATACTAAAGATATGAACTGCTACTTTTAATACAGTAAGAAAGACATATATATATATATATATATATATATATATATATATATATATATATATATATATTTATATATTTTTATTTATTTATTTTTTCCCAGAGCTGATGGACGTAAAATTGTGCTAAATCCTTATTTAATCCTTAAACAAGAGCTGTACAAACACTGTTATTCAAACACTGACAGTAGCTGTTCAGTTTCGAGCTGTCGGCTCAGCAGTGATAGATGCTGACAGATTTTTAAACTACACAATGGGCTCTACTGTGTTTTTAAATATTCAAAGTTGCTACATTTCCAGTCCTGCTCCCAGAAGACAGATAATTTTTTCCCCCTCTCCACCTTGCAGTGAGTGTTTGCATCCTAATGTTACTGAGCTGGTCAGACGGACCTTAACTTGGCAGCGCTACATATCCATGAGCATCACGGAGAGGCGACGTGACAACTTTGCCGGACCTTATTGCCCACCTTGAGCTTGACTTCATGCCAGGAATGTGAACACAGCTCTCCTGGAGGACAGGATGACCTGCAGCAGTGATTCTGTCCTCCTGTAAAACCTGTCAAAAGTTACCCTGAGAAAACATTTCTATTTCTGTCACCTGCACATAATCCGAGGGCCGGTTTGTCAGATTTTCTGTCAAAAAGTATTGGGTATTTTTTCAAAGTTAAGTTTCTTTAAGGTAAATAAATGATTAGCGATTGTATACACGACAAAATATAACACAGACTTATGGGACAAAAAACCTAAAGGTAAAATGCTGTTTTTCTAACTTGTACAAATAAAACTGCTATAAAAAGCCAAAATGAACTTGTAAAGGTGGCCTTGGCACACAGAAAAGTTAAGCGTAAGATCCTTTAATTCCTGTAATTTGCTCGTTCGAGCTGCTGTGGATCAGAATTAATCCAGGACATTGCCCCTCAACAGGTAGCAAATTCATTGTTTGCCCCTTAGGTCACTGTGGCTCTGTTGCTCAATAAAACACACTTTGGACTTTTTTTTTTTAATGATCAAAACCCTTGCAAAGCTAATCAAGTCTTGACAGAAACTTAGGGCCCTATGAGGTTTGTGATGGGGTAAACTGGGACAGAATCACAAAACTGGGCAAATAAAACACAACTCACAGAATGTTGTAGAATTTGGTAACATGTAGGTTTGAGCTATTGAATTTGGGATTTCCCTAATCCAAGAGATTTTCACTCTTTACAGGTCACACGTTGGTGACTACAAATGGATCATCAACATGAATAAAGATGGACTCCAGTAACTTCTGCTGTACAAAATTAAAGCCATCCAAAAATGACTCGATTTAACCCCAAGCGTATAGTTTAGAGCGGAACGTCCAACGGATTTCTGTGAACAAAGACTTTTCTAAAGGATTTTATCAAAACACAGAGGAAGTGGGGCTAACATTTGCTGAGCGCTTCCGCATGCAGACATCGATATCAGTGGAGGCACCTGTTTTAGGTGAAGTGTTGCCAGGAAACGGTAGCAGCCTCAGTCAAAGCCCGTTAAGTGTGTGTGTTGAAGCAGCATGAAGGCTGGAGAACTTCTGTGGGGAAAATAAAAATCAGTCATCAACCTAAGAACAGATATAGGAGACTGTAGCGTTCTGAACATCATCATCATCAGAGAGTCAAATAGGATACAGTTAAAATTTTACACTGTCATGCCTGTAAGGTATTTTATTTGATAAAAAAAATACTTTGTTGGCCGATTCTTAAACACTAAAGCGTTCGATGTTCTGGTAATTTTTTTTGTTAAAACTGGTCAATTGCTTGTGTCTGTGTGTAGTATATGAATTTTATTGAAACTCTCAGAAAAATCATCACTAGACGTACATCTGCAACTGATGAATTTTTGGTGTTAGCTTCATTCAAGATGGCTGCTACAGCCAGTTGACCCCTTAAAAAGCACAAAATAGCAACAACTCAGTCAATATTACTGAGCTGGAATTTGTTGTGGTCGTAGCCGAGTCGTTCCCAACACATACTCTGAGCGTTAACAGAGCATGCAAAATCTTGCAGTGATACCTTGTTTTTTTTACAACATTGGACCAAAAACAGGTCATTTTTCAAGATGTGAACATCTTACTTTAAAACTCTGATGTTAACAAAATGAGTCAATGTGCAATTCATTAATTACTGCAATTACAGACTGAATTGTTCAAGCTTTCTTAATCTACCTTGTGATTAGACACTTCAGGTGAAAACATGGTTCTATCATAAAACCTAGAGTTCAGAAAAGTAAATTATGGGGGGGGGATGAATTCTGGGAGAAAAATAAGATGACTTTCATTGGGCCATACTTCTTTATTTTTTCAGCATTCGTCAGGCTATAAAAAATGACTCTTGTTACAACATAATGAAAAGTTTTCATGCTTGAATCCCAGCTATTAACACCAGATCAGCTTGTACTTTAGTCCTTTTTATTCTTTGGGTTCTAGATAAGATAATGTCTTGTTGTGTTGGGTTGAAGAGGGTGTTTTTGGTCCCTTAACGTCATCTCTGGAGGATCTTTTCCTTTACAGGCTTCTGTTCCATTTGTTGGCTCTTTTTTTAGATTGTGTCTGGTTTGTACATCTGAAGGTTTTGCAGTAAAGCTGCCCATGCTTTGATTAGCCACACTTTTTATGTCAGCGTCGGCTTGTTGACGGGGCTGCCAAAGAGGGCGAAAGTCCTACGTTTCACTTCGCAGCCTGATGGCAGCTGCGCTGGTTGGCCTTTCTCATGTGGATGGATTAGTCGTCTGGAGCCGTGCTGGTGCGTCAGAGCAGGGCAATGTCATTTGCAAAGTCAGTGATGGCTATGTTCTGAGGGTTTACTGCATGCTTTTACATTTATGAGTTGCAGATGTTTTTCTAAACCTGTCTCCGGCATAAACAGGAAAGGTTACAGCAAGCATCTTTATCACCTTGTCCCTTGTCAGACAGACTGATGGTAAGTGATTTATCGCCCCTTTAAAACAGAGCTCCAGGCTGATCGAAACATTGCGTACGCAACATATTAAGCGCGCACAAGGTAAATTTGAACTTAAAAGGGGAACCTGCATAATTCTTCTTTTTACCTTGCCACTTTTATGATACTCGCTTCGTAAATGCCTTCCTTCATCCTGAACAGTGAGCACTCGGTGATGATAAAGCTCAGGCGTGAAACAGTCCATTTAGCTCATACCGTGTTAGACGAAGCAGTTCATCCTCACAGCTGATTACCTAAATGAGGAGCTGGTGGAGAGGGACAGCTAAGGTTAGATACTAACTCTAACTAATAGAGCGGACGCCATAAACATGAAGACTCATACAGCTGAAAAACACACAAAAGGTACACGCGAGGTGTCAGAAGAAAGACCTCATAAACAGAGGGCAGAGAGCATCTCTGCAGGGCGCTGTGGGTCACCCTTCAGCCTGCTGTCATGTTGGATGGTTTCCATTTCTTAGCTTCTTGACAACTTGTATTTATTTTGGGACACCTGTGCATATCGGTTGTTTGGCAGGTATCATGGATACTGTTGTGATTTTGCCGGACATTAGTCTTTAGCAGTAACAGCTGTAGAAGTGTGTGCATGTGTGGCTCAGGAGCTGCAGAATCAGAAGGGAAAATTGGTTTGGTTCCTGACTCCTCCGGGTTCATGTGTCAAATCTTTGAGCAAAAACACAAAAACAAACTGAACCTTGGATTAAGCCAGCCTCTCACTTGGCTGCTACTGTTAGTGACAAGCTGGAGGCAGAAAATGGCGAGAAAATGTTTTTTCCACTTGAAATGACACGTTTGTGTTTTTCGCACAAATGTTACACAAATTCCTGGCAAGGTTTAGACCAAAGTTCTCCAGGAGTTCACATACCTATTGCACTACTGTTGCACAACAACAAAAGTATCGCAAAGTTGTGAATTTTGGACGCTTGTGACTGCCGCATGCTGCAACGGTTGTGCGATAGTTTTGCACGACGGTTGAGCAAATCTGGACCTTAGAACAACAGGGCCCTCTCCCAGTCCAGCAATCAGTTTGCAATTAGAAATCAAGCCTGACCTGCTGAAGGCTGCATCATGTCTCCTTGCTGTGGAGGTAAATTAGTCTCAAAATATTCACAACCGCTTACAACAAGATTTGTGTGCAAACAACCAGCCTTGACCAGCCTTTCTGTGGTCAAGGCTACATTCTACATTCTTATCAACAAATTTCACTGCAGTCTCATTCTGCAGCTCATAAATGATAACAGGCATCATTTTCAAGTGGTTTTACTGAGGTAAATTGGTTTAATTAATTAGAGTTTCACCACTGTGTTCTATACAGGACTCTTACAAATCAATAAACTTTGTTACACAGGGACTTAAAATTTGTTGTTGAAGCCCAGATGTCCCAGCTTTTCACCAGCCTGTTGAAAAACTGTTTATGCATTTCTGAATCTTGTTTGCACACACATCTTGTGGTACGAGTTATTAATAGTACTAATATATCGCCACACCCTGATGCTGTGGTCCAGTATGGCCGTGTGAAGTGGTGCCGGTGATGTCAGCTTCACCTTATTGCCTCTAATCGGTCACAATTAAGTTTCATTTGTCACCAAACCCTCCCAAAGTTGTCTCGCACTTTCTGACCCGTGGAAAGTAAATCGAGAAGGGTTCAAACATGATCAAAATTTCGGATTTGTCACCAACAAACACAGCCCGTGTGGCATCACTGTGAATAAGGAAAAAGTGATACGTGTTTATGATTACACACGCAAAGAAGCAAACCTGGTTTATAGGGCTACAAAATAGCCGAAAAACATGAATTACTGAATTCTACGATTACAATATCAGCTCTGACAAAACCCACATTTTCCTCACTCCTCTCCTGTTCTACCCACAACTTTTTTATGATTGACATACGAATAAATAAATAAAATCAAAGTACCTCCCTCTCCTCTCATGTTGACATCGCTTCCTCTTTTTCTCTCTGGGGAGCTCTCCCAAGAGTTTAAAACCACTGATCTAAAATGTCTAGTTTATCTCAATTTAAAAACTAACCAGCTTCTTGAGAAGGATCAGGTACATTAAAAATTAAAAAGTGGTGTTCTTTAAAGGCGTGCATATTGGCCCAGGCCAAAATTTTAAACAAAAACCCTGGGATCTGTTGGCGGTCAGAGCATGTGTTGGGAATAATCCAGGCAGATGGACACACAGAAACCCACATAATTGCATTATTTCTCCCCTTCCACGGCAACGGTCGATAATAAACGAGCTTGTACTTTACCATATAATGTTAACACTTGGATGAGATAGACGTTTGGTTTATTCAAATCCCATTTTTTAAAAAAAGATATGTAATAGTCTTAGATAAATTTAGAACAAAGTCAACAGTTGGTTATCATTAAGAGAAAGTGAAGTCAAATTCAAAGCCCCCAGTATTTGTATTTGCTTCATGTTATTGCTTCATTTTTCAGTGTAGTTGAAGTTTACCTACGAGGCACATCCACAGTGAACTGGAGCCACTCTCGAAGTCTGTGTTTAGTGTTGTGTGTCGAGTTATGGCCAGAGTTTTCCAGAAGTAGATTTGCCAACTTTCAATTATAGATGAAAAAGAAAAAGAAAAAAAAAGGTCAGCTTTACTGAATTTAAACCCCAGGGCCATTGTTGGGACTTTTACTGGCTCCGAAATCTTATCAAGGATATTGAAGAAAAAATGAACCTGTACCTGAGCCGCTCGAGCATTCAGATACTGAATCTTCTCTTCTGTGCTGTTTTTATTATTGTTTTTAATCGTTTCGTGATGGAGGTTACAAGAGAAAGTAATGTTCGAGTTGAATCCAGTTTTCTGTGTTGTTGTATAAAGGCTTTAGAAATGCTAAACAGCCCAAAACCAAGGAAAGGTCAAATATATCCAAAAAATCTGGCCAGAATATCTGAATTTGTCCCAAGGATGCTGGACACTTTGCCGCTGTAATGTCAGAGGAAGCGGCTCCAGGCCAGAAGAGCTGCCACGACACTACTAATGATGTTCCTGCAGCTCCCGGAGGAAAGAGGGAGAGAAAAACAAAACGATAAGCACACGAGGGAAGGAAAAGGAACAATATTGGAGTGGGATGAGGGCTTTGGGGGCTGCCGTCCAAAAGCTGTAAACCTTCAGGAAAATTTAAAGGGAAAGATTAAAGGATAGTGGCCTGAAATTAAAAAGGCAGTAAAACACTGAAGGTTTTACAGAACATGAGCGTCTCCACAGAAAACAGCAGCACTTAATGAAAATATCTTCTCCTCTCAGTGATTTTACTGATCTATCGAGGATCTTCTGTTGTTGGGTGTAAAAACCCAGGCATAAAGTTTGTATTTTTACTGTTTTAATTTAGAGATAACGATGAGCAGAGCAAGTAGAAAAGGTTTTTACCAATATTATATTTTAACACGAGTTAGATGATGACATATCTACCTTCTCATCAACACAGTTTTAATACGGCTTCATATTTTAGCATCAGCAGCATTAATAGTGAATTCACTCAAATAAATTACTCCCATCAAAAGAAATGCCGAGTTCAGTCAAGCAAATTAGGTCAAATTGTTCATAATAAATAAAACTTTGTTGTTGCTTCTCCATGACTAATCTCCAAGAAATGACGCTTTAATATAATAACTTAAATAATTTTAATGTTTTTACTTTGGTACACTCTGAAATACAGCTTGTTAGTAATGTACACACAGTGAGATGAGCAAAAACAGGGGGAAAACTCTGTCAAATAAAAGAAATAAGGATATAAATTGCACAAAAACAAAATAGTGGCTATAATAGTGGATTTATCCTGGTATTGTTCATTTTTAGTAAATAAACACAGCATTGTGAGAACAGGCTGGAATATTGACTTCAAATGACTGGTACCAAAAGAAATTAAAGCTTTTAATTATTTATTTTGCCATACTCATTATCTTTTCTCTACCACTCGGGACAAAGTATTTTTCAGGACAGTTTGTTGTATGGTTTTGAAAATAGTTGCTTGAAAGACCTAAAAACACAGACAGCTATTTTACATTTAGTTTCTAAATTTTGTTGCAGCAAATTATTTTCCACTTAATGTTCACAGGTATTTGGAATTGGCCTTAAAATCCTGGTTTCGTGATGCGTCAGCATGGCCAAGTTTGACCAGCAAACCCCTAAAACTAAAAAATAAGGCTTTGAATTTATGCCTGGAAGAACGTCTTTTCTCTATCCATCCATTTTCTTTACCCGCTTCTCCTTTCTGGGTCATGGGGAGCTGGTGCCTATTTCCAGCTGTCTCTGTGTGAGAGGTGGGGGGACACCCTGGACAGGTCTCAAGTCCATCACAGGGACACATAGAGACAAACAACCATTAGTGCTGTCATTCAACGACACTCTTCACAAACTAAACCCTCATCTTTATCATCTTATTGTTTCTCCATAATTTCAATGGGCAGCTGTAGCTGTTTAGCAAATTTACACAAACAAGAAAGATATTCTAGGATGGCGCAGTAAGAAGGTTACAGGATCACTTCCTGGCCTGGGGCCTTTCTGGGTGGATGACTGAGAATCTACACCAGCATATTTCTGGGTGGAGTTTACATGTTCTCCCTGTGCTCACTCCAGATACTCCGGTTTCCTCCCACCAACTAGAAACATGCATGTTAGGTTCATTGGTAACTCTTAAATTGTCCCCCGGTGTGAGTGAGAGCGTGAATGTTAGGGTCAACGAGAATCAGGTAGATTTCTACTGTTTGTCGTTAGGAGAACTGTGACTGTACATACTTACCATCTGACACCAAGGATTTTTATTTTTTTAAAGCTGCTACTGAAAAAAAGCTAATTCACATGAGAAACAGGAGTATTTGTGGTCAGCAAACGCTCAGTGAATTGATTTTGTGCAGAGACGTGAAGACAAAGACCCCAATAATTTTTCACCTGTTAGCTTCACTATAGTTGACCAGAGACAGCTGGAATTAAAGGACACACTGCTCTAATAATAAACACTGTCTCATTGCTGGGTTTTTCATTTATCCCTCCTGGCAGAAATATGATTATATTCCGACAATTAGCTGCTGCTGCTGCTGTTTTGTTCTTGCAAATAACCATAGAATTCCATTTAACGAATCACGTAATGTGAATGTAGCGGCAGCGTACAGGTTTATAAAATAGTGTTTGAATGAACTGCTATAAAAAATTTAGAGATTAGACTTGTATTAAGACAACTGCAACCTTCCTTGGGGATGGCCCTGCTAGGTCTCCCTCATCAATCTGGTGACTTTAAACTTCATAAGTAAACTCTCTGTAATATGTTTAATGAGTTGTATTTATTGTTTATTTAATATCATGATGCTACTAAACGTGTTGAACTTCCCTCTAGGATCAATAGGAGTATATATCTATCTGTATTGATCTACTCTACTTTGTATACATTTTTTATAAACTGATGTTTTTTTTCTGTTTATACTTTTTTCTTTGCCAATTATTCGAACAGAAATGCTGAAATCTTCATTCTCTGCCCCCAGTTGGTGAGCACATCCATATTACTGACATATCAAAAGGGAGAAAAAGAATATGATTTGCTAGGCTAAAGATTTTGCTAAAACAGCGGTGGCTTGTTTTGTTTTGTTTACAGTTTCCACTCAGTTATAATGGTTTCTTCAGCACACAACTAAGGTTTAATAACATCAGAATCAGGATAAAGTGACAGAGATGTTGGGGAAATATTAGTAAAAAGGCGCCTTCATTGTTGTTTTGGTTTCTAAGGCACACAGTAATCGTGGGCATGCCTAAAGTAGGCTGTTACAACATGGTTCCTGCACAGATGCAGCAGTAAATGAGGTTTGTTTTTATCTTCTCAGAAACTGTATTTGTGTGCAAACAGGAGCTTCAGACATAGCAAAACCGACAACAAAAAACATCTGTTTTTAAAAATATCCAGAGTAATGTGGACTAGGGCCTGAAGTCTATTTCCCCAAACTGAAGTTGTTCTAAAAGTTTCAACGGGTGAGATATAATTGTTTCCAACTTTTTCACAGAACTCCATTTCAGACAGTCTGGAGTATCATTTTCAGTCTGTTTGTTTCACATCAAAGCAGGTAAAAATATAAGTTGCATGGATAGCAGGTTGCCCAATCTTATCAATCTAAATATGCTTTAGTGTTCAATAAAAAAAAAGGTGTAGTGTTTTGACTGGCAGTCACAGTGACCGACAATTATAAAACATTTTACCACACAATTAAATACACAACTTTTAGTGATGTAGCTAAAAGTGACTCATCAGTTAAGCTCTATTTAAGTCTTCATTGACTTGAGTTGCGCTCACAAGTCAATTAGCAAGTTGTCTTAAAGTTACAGCAGTCAATTTAAAGTCCTGTTAGGTTTTTTTCCCTATTAGCTACTTTTTTCAAAGTGTCTGGTTAAAGGGATATGCTTTGTTTATAGGAAGTGCAGTTATGTGAAGTACTTGTGCCTAACGTAGCAGCAGACAGCAGTCTCACTTCAAACATGTAGGGAGGATTGCCAATTAGACAAGCAGAACACAGCACCGCTCAGAACAGAGCAACCTGGAAAAAGCGCAGCTTTTGTGACATCTAAGACAGCTCAAGCCACAAAAAAAATTACACCGTAGTTTGATTAAACGCCATATTGAGGAGGTTTACAACTTATCACTTTTGCACCCAACAGGTAGACAGACTATTACCATAATCCAAATCAGGTTTTTACACATTTCAACCATTAAGTAACACTTGAAAGTTTATGTACTCATGGTTGTTATCTGAATCAAGTCATCTTTTCAACAGACTGTATCCCCCAAATCAAAAACGTAGCAAATGTGACAGTGGCTGCGTTTGCCAGCAGACACTCAGCATCGTTTGTCTGGTGTGTGCTGGAGTCCCTGGCATTCATCCGTCCCACAATCAGTTTGCTTTTGAAACAGAGTGGTATGAACAATGCTCATTTGAGTCCTGCTCACCACAGCAGCAGTCAGTCATACTTGTAGTTGTGTTGATCTCAACCTCTGCCCAACCAGCAGTTTCCACCAAAGTTAGGACTTGCTGCACCAGCAGTCAGAGCTGCCTGGATCAACAGAATCCCCCTCCACGGTCTGCTGCTCTGTACAGCATAACCTCCACAGACCCTACAGAGATATGCCGTCAGATGCGTCATGCTTTCCTTAGCTGGGTTAAGTCAAGGGCGGTCCAAGTAGTCATATGCACCAAGGGGATGTTTTCCAGAGTTGTACTCACCCTTGCAGCCGTCGGCATCCCTCCCTCCCTCCAGAGACGTGTTTACCTTTAGCCACAAACAGTCAGGCTCACTGGAGTGTTACAGACCCCGAGCACCTGGCGCTGTACCCTACAACAGCAAGCAGCCATAGCTGGAGTCACACATGCCAGAGGCACCCTTACGGCTGCCATCTTTCACATTAAGTGGCATCCTTCTGACCACAGGAAAAAGAAAATAATAAAAAAACAAAACAAGTAAACATCACATCCACAGCAGGATCCGGAGCAGGTGGTGGGTTTTGTTCAGAAACACCTCGTCCCAGTCCGGGAAAAGCAAGTCATTATCAGGACTGGAGTTAGGCAACGTGCAGTGACTGAAGTTATTGGAAAAGCTGTGAATTAATTCACACGCTCATGCACAGGAACATGGGTGAATCCAATTTAAGTTGGTTTTCTGTCAAACTGTGCAGCGCAGTGCTAAAGTAATAAAGGTCTAAGGAACCCTGGACTTTAGGATTCCTATTTGCAGAGCAAATTCTTCTTGGATTTAGCAAAACTGGATGGGCTTCAGGAAGGAACACCATCAATATTATCTCTTTCTGTGACAAAGGAAACACATGACTCACTCATATCTTTGAGCAGAGCCGGAACCCACATATCGATCTGAATGAAAAAATGTTTAAATATGACCTATCTTTTTCAAATTAAGTAAAAAAAACAAAACAACAACAACTAGTGTTTGTTTATTATCTTAACATTTAGAATAAGACACACTGACTCCTAAAATGGCTCAATTATATGAGAGTTTGCTGATTTTTCAGGCCTCAATGCAAATTGTGAAGGGAAAAAAGTGAACTATCAACAAAACATCAAGAAAATCTCATTTCTGTTAGTTTATTTTACTTTACCTTCAAATAAGATTTAAGGTAATCCATTTGATTGGATGGGGTTGACATTTTTTTTCCCCCACAAAAATAAAGAAACAAATATCAGGTGAAGTGCACAACAAATTTCCTGTGTAATGTCAGCAATATTTGGAATACCCAGTTTGAGCTGCACTGTGGCAACAAATCAAATAAAATGTATTTCCTGAAATGAAACGAGCCTCATTCGCCACAAAGCTGTGCCTCGTATCTCTTATTGTTGTTGAATCCTTGAAGCCTTGCAATATGCACTTGTTTAAATAAAGTACAAAACAGGAGCACATATTTAATACAATTTTTGTCTAAGTGGCAAAGAAAAGCCTTTTGAGCTTCAAGGTGAACCAACGTTTGGATGTTTGATTTACGACTTAAATTATTCTGTTGGGACAACCTAGAGTGTGTGTTGAACTCTACTGCTTTTTGTATGGCTATTACCACAGAGTGAAACCTTGAATACCAATTACAGTTCGGCTATATAGCTGTCATTCAACATAGTAATGACTGCAGCCTCGCCTTACAATAAATCCCAAACCTCCTCATGAAAACTGTGCTTGCTTGTATGATAAATGGCTGCTGATCCAGCCTCTTCAGAAATGTACTCTTAGGTTGGACTACACATCTGAGTGAAAAATAAAATTAGCTCTGTATTTGTCATAGGGCTGCACACTGTATTGAAAGTTTATCATCACATCAGTTTGCACAGTATTGATATTGCAATACTGTCTGGACTGCAGTAAATGATAAGGTGGTATATTCATGATGCCGCGCATTCATGCTCTGCTTGCCAATCATTTATTTGGCCTACGCTTTATTTCCACATCAGGTTCAGATGAGATGGTGGTCAAATGGCGGTCAGACCAGATACTGACTGGTTTTCTAACAAACACACCCCTCCCCCCAGTACAGTAAAAGTAAACTGCACATTTTAGAGTGACCTTTTATTGTGGTCAGCCTAAGGCACACCTGTGCGATAATCATGCCGTCTAATCAGCATCTTGATCTGCCACACCTGTGAGGTGTATGGATTATCTCAGCAAAGGAAAAGTGCTCACTAACACAGATTTACACACATTTGTGAACAATATTGGAGAGAAAAAGGCCGATTGTGTAAATAGAAAAAGTCTTAGATCTCAAAGTTGAGCTCGTGAAAAATGGGAGCAAAAACAGAAGTGTTGTGTTTTTATTTTTGTTCAGTGTGTATATATAAGGCCTATGGCTATAAAACTGACTTCAGACCCTGAAGAAACATTCATTTTACTTCAGCTTTATCTTTAGTTCCTTTTTTTTTTGTTTAAACTTTAAACAAGGTCAGAATCACTGATTGTTGCCAATAACATCACTCGATTGTTGGCAGGTCTAGTTTTTCTGAAGCGGTAGTTCAGATCTGTGGCAGTACAAAAGAGAAGTGATAACGTCTCACATGTTGTACAGAACTGTTAAACGACCTCAGTTTGCAGACATAAAGAATTATTTTGACTGGATTGATGAACTAATGGCTAGTGAAGCCAAAACCAAAGTGGATTGCTGCTGTCTTGAAATAACTCCATTCTTTCATGCAAATGCTATTTTTTTAACTTTTATATAGTTGTCAGTTTTGCATTGCATGCTTGTTTATGTGGAATTCTGTTCCTATTTTGTAAGCATAAACAGCATCAGCAGCTAGCTGTAGCACTTCTGGTGCAGCCTGGGACACTTTGTGCAGGAATATCACATCTTATTTTTTCAATTTTATTTAAATAACCATGATAAGCAAAATTAATGGTGATGTAAATATTTACAAATATATGAAACCCTTGGAAATTCTTGAGACAGGAATAGTTTTAGGACGGTAGTAATCCATTCTGGTCTTGACCCATTTAAACCAGTCATTAGGTCATCAATTCAGTCAGAATTAAGCTATTTGTCTCCAAGCTGAGACGTGTCCAAAATATTTCCAAGCATCTAAACTGTTCCTTTAGGTTAAACCTTTTTCATCTTTTAAAAATCAGTAGATTTAGATGAAAAATTTGAAGCTGGAAGTGGCAAGCGATACAAATAGATGTGATAAAATGGAGCCCTGAGAATGGAATTAAATTGTTAAAAAAAAAAAAAAAGTGAAAACTGGCCAAGTAGTTTATTAATTGAACATTTGTTTGAATAGAAGAGTTGGGATATAATGAAAACAGCCATGCATCATAAGTTTCCTTGTGTTGGATTGATCATTTATCATTCTTAACACACAAATCCCATTTATCATTTTTAGCAATCTATTTTTTAAGTATATTCATCCCCAAAGGAAAAACAAAAACAAAAGCGCTCACTCAGGAAGATGTTTAGCTGTCAACATTTTCTTTCAACAGAACAACAGACAGAGCTGATCATTCCCTACAGTCTGAACTAACCCCTGATTCACTTTAATGGTTGGTGAACATAAAAAACAGTGCTCAAGTCAAGTTGGTCAGTGATATTTGATCTGAAAAAGTGGGTGAATATATGAGTCATTTATCTGCTGTTTCAGATGTTTTCCTCAAAAGTAGATAACTTTGCAAAGACATTTTACATTATTATTATTTTTTTTAATGCAAAGTTTATCAGTGTTTATTATCTAGCACTGGTGCAAATGCTGTACCTTCTTGACGTCTTGACACAATAGAGGAAATTTCTGGGAATATTCCAAGTTAGTCAACTTTATGGCACCTTTAACACTCGTGTAAGGTTTAATGCTGGACAGTCAGATAGTTGCTGATTTGTTGAGACAGACTGGTATGAGACAGACATGTATTTTGAGAACTTTTGGCGGACGCGTCCTACAACAGCAGAGAATACCTGACATGTTTGTGCACAAACCATCTTTGTAAAAGTACTGATGAAAAGTGGCATACATGGAGCATTTGATTGATGACCGTGACATCGAAGGACCACTGGAGAACAAACAGTCCATCTCATGCTCTTGCACGGGTGCGTCTTTAATCGCAGTGAAACCTCAAGACTCGAAGGACAAAACAAAGTCTGACAGATATTTGCCCCCTGCCCTCCATTTATTCTTTACTCTGTTTCACTAATGACTGTCTGCCACTCTTGTGAATGGACTGTTGCATTGAAATATTAATGCTGTTACTTTCTTTATGCTCACTTTATGACCTAGAAAGCCATGATTTAAGCCCCCCCAAATTAAATGGTGCTGGGGATGAGTTTAAGTTTTGATTTGTGGCACAATAAACCTCACACTCCTTAGCTTTTTGGAAAACTTGGGTTAGAGGTGCCATTCAGCCTTTCGCCATTCAGTAAGACGGATTTACTGGTTGTACATAACAAGATGGCCACTGAGACCTTGAACATGGCAAAGATACCACCTCTACAGTCAATTTAATGAACATATTTATTAGTAAGATATTTTGAACATTGCCGAAAACTCCAAGCTGGCACGGATGGTTCAGCTCATTAAGAAAACTAGACAGTGTGGAAGTTTAAGTAGCTGTGCTATTGTTGCTTCTGGGCTCATCTTAAGATGTCTTGTTAGTAATACATTTTATAGAATATGTGACATTGAAATGAAAAGGGACGTAAGGTGCTGTACAGAGTGATTCAGTGTTCATAGTTTATTGCTTTCTGGCTTGATGTCATTCATCGTTCCTTTGGGGGAAAAAAATCCAATGGCGTGGTGACTCCGTCTCAAACAGAGGACAACAGTCTGTCCTTCGCTGACTGATGGATGGTGCCGAGATCCTGACTGTATGATAACCTTGAGCGAAAACATGGTTTTACTAAATTAAAACAATGTATACTTAAAATGTTTCAGCTCTATCAGATAGTTGGTTTTATTTAAAAACAGAACTGCAACTGCTGTCACTACGGCTGCTTTAATAAAGTCAGAGTATTGCAAAAGTACTATAGTTTATTTATTTATAGTTAATTTAATTTGTATCCCAGACATGCATATAAGAAGTGAGAGGACACAAGTGAATGCGCTGACAGTCACTTCATTTAAAACCTGTGTCATATATTGATATTTCAACGGTCAAAGTTGAAATCTTAATTTAATCACATGCACTGAGATTAAATTTAAAATCAGAGTCAGCGTAAATACAGCACAACCTTCAAGTCAATAAATAAAAAAACATTGATATTTTTATATATATAGATATATGTATGTGTGTGTGTGTGTGTGTGCGTGTGGTATTATTATTTCACAGATGTACATTAAGGTGGAAGATTAAACAAACATGTAGAATAAATTTAAATTTATTAAATTTATTTTATTTAAATGTAGTTATATGCTTTATGCAGATATATTACTTTCTGTCACTCTGCTCCTTGTAACATTGAAAGCCTGACAGGCTGATGAGTAACACTGAGCTGTTTATTATTACGTTAACTCTGGTAGGTTGTCTACATTTGTTTCAAAACGGCTTTAACCATGAAGAGTGATAGGTGGTGCACTGCTGGTATCCAAGCCATGACTGTCTGTGTTTTTGCTACTGAAGACATGTTCAGACCACAGACGTTGTCATTTTTTTAAGGAAGGAAAAGTTTAGAGAGTTTCTCCTCTTGGCCATCAAACACGGCTGACTGACAGCTCGAAACAACGGTTAGATAAGGGGGAGAAAACCCGCCACCGTCTCTGACGTCTCATTAAAAGGAAATGTAGGCTTAGCTTACACAATACTGGGTATTTTTTTTTTAAATAGAGATTTTCTGCAGTGTTTACACCTCTTGTTCACACACAAGAAGAGTTTTGCTAAGAAAAATGTTTCGTTCGTTTACATGCAGGAGCTGGACTTAAAGCTTGTACTGGAACCAGCCAACAGAGAATCTGGTCCGGTTCCAACCTAAACTTCCTGGTTCCAATCCAAGGTTTACGTACTATTTACAATCTTTGCTTTAGCCAAGCTAAAAATGTTCTTTTTCTAAAGGATTATGTCGTTAATGTGGATATTCTCGCTACCTATTGGCTTGGCATGTGTATTTAAGTGATTTTGTTAAAATAACTTGTCCGTTTGAATAAAAATGACCCGGAGTAGTGTAGACAAGGTCCTACTGGTTTTGAAATCAGGACTTTTTATCATCATAATACCTTCAAACCTGAAAGAGTTCATCTAATTGGATGTCCTCAATCTTCAGGTTTAAAAGACATATTTTAATCAAAAGAGAGCCCTTCTTCCTCTTTTTTTTAATTTGATAAAATGTTTTATATAAAATTTCTTCTGACTTTGTGTCACAAAAGTGAGCTGAACTGTGCACCTCTGTTAGCAATAAGATTGAGAAAATTAATCGAGCGAACAGCCAGGAGGTTAATCATAAAACAATTACTGTCCTGTAAACAAGAGGAACATGCTGTTACATGAATAATGCAGAGACCCCCAGGACCATTAGTGGGGTGCGCTGCCTCCGATGCCATTCTTCAGGTGATCATTTAAAAACATCTGGCTTAACTTTGACAATGCATGTGGGAGCACAAGTCTCAGCTGTTATTTATTTGTTCTGGTTGGTTCTCTGTACCATTTCACACTGTGTGGCTGATCTGTGTCGTTTTATTTCCCGTTATACGTCCTTTCTCCACTAGGCAAAGGCATTGTGTATGGTATCCATCACACCCTTTGCTCGGTCACATTCATTTGTATTCCCATTGCGTTCTGACCGCAGAAGCTATCGTTGCTGACCAGCACAACAACTGAGATATGTCAACACCTCTGAAGCAATCGGCTAAACACTTTGTGCTGAAACATCAATACCGCATCCGCGGGAGCCTGAGAACCTCGAGGAGTCCATGCAACGTAACGTTTAATTTAATTTCATCATGTCTGCGCTTGGGTTTGGCTAAAAAAAAAACCCCAGAGAGATTCTTTTTCTCAAATGAACTCTCCTCCGCTGCAGTGTCTGATAATGAACTCTTAATGGAAAGTCAAGGAAGTCTTTATTGGAGCAGCAGCCGCAGAAATAAACATTGATGTTAACAGAAACCTCCAGTCTTCTATTAGGATAAACGTGGGGACTACATGTTTGTGAGTGGATGCAAATGTTGCAGAAAATAAAGATGGAGAGAGAGAAGAGCAGCATGATGAATAGGGTCCATGTAAACATGGTTAGTGTTGTGCTCTACATCACAGATTCTGACCAAAGCCTCTTGGACCTAATAGAAAACAGCCATTAGTGCTGGGCCATTATACCCAGTCAGACTGCACCGTACTGTTCATTTCTGTTCTGAGTGCCCTCGCTTCTTCTGATTGTCAGACAGCATGGTCACCCCCCTCACCCCCCACCCCCACCC
>NC_051442.1:18397259-18406452 GCF_001649575.2 Kryptolebias marmoratus
TCTGAACTCTGATATTAATTTCTAACCTCATGTGGGGCTCTGCTCCACTGACCATGCAGCGCCGTCAGCTTTTAAAGGAATCTTGTCTTCTTAAGCCTCAGACAAATGCTCTGTTTGACGTTTATTTTCTTGGTGAAGAGTTTATTTGCACTAGGGCGTGTGAAAAGACTAATTTGCTTTCAGAATAAAAGCTTTCTGTTTATATATATATATATATATATATATATAACTAAGCAAATAGGTATGAGCCTCCTATTGGATAATTACTGCATGGGCGATTATCTGGCTACAAGTTATTTAACCCCAACTGGTGCAATGAGTTGCTTCTCATTTCTTAAACAACCATGTTGAAAGACACATCCCGTGGTCGTGGAAAAGATGTCAGTCTGTTTGAGAAGGGTCAAATCAATGGCATGAGTCAAGCAGAGAAAATGTCTAAGGAGATCACAGAAACTACTAAAATTGGGTTAAGAACTGTCCAACGCATTATTAAAAACTGGAAGGAAAGTGGGGACACATCGTCTTCAAGGAAGAAAAGTGGTTGGAAAAAAATCCTGAATGATCGTGATTGGCGATCACTTAAACGTTTGGTGAAATCATATCGAAGAAAAACAACAGTAGAACTCTGGGCTGCGTTTAAAACTGAAAGTAAGAGCATTTCCACATGCACAATGCGAAGGGAACTCAAGGGATCAGGACTGAACAGCTGTGTAGCCTTAAGAAAACCACTAATCAGTGAGGCTAACTGGAACAAAAAGGCTTCAATTTGGTAGGGAGCATAAAGATTGGACTCAGTTGTTGGATTCTGTTTTTATGATGTAACCACATTTTTTTGCTGTTTTATCAATGTTTCTAATCATTTGGTGGATCCAAAACACTTCACCAGTTGAATAGAAAAATATCTCAAATTCAGTGGACATTGACAGATTTGAACAAAAGTACAACTAAAAGTTTTTAATTAGAAAAAATAGACACCCAAAGCTTTTATAAAAAAAAAGCTTAACAATTTGCCCGAAAGTCATTCAAAAAGAACATTTCTGTCTTTCTGTAAATTAAAGTTACCTCAGATGTGTTTTACCTCCGAGTAAAGAAACAGTCTGTCCTTCAATTAAATAAATAAATTTAAAAAAAAATCTAACTGTATTTACAGACATAATCATCAGATGAAATGTAGTGTAAAACAGTTGTATTGTGATGCTACGGTGTTGGTTTTTCCCACAGCCTCCATGTTGCTTCAACACATGAAGTAACTGGCTTCAAGTAAGGCTCTAATTTTTTTCTTGCAACACTTCTCCTAAACAAGCGCAACATTGTTTAATTTACATTGTTCAAGAGAGAGAGAGAGAAATATCTGGTTTAGGTCAAACAGCCAGAATTTCACTGGGCTGCGAATGTTGGGGCAAACAGCATCTGCGACGGAAGTTTCAAAAAATGTCTCGAAAGTGTTGCGAGGGTTCTCCATTTTTCTCGTTGGCCAACCGAGTTGCAGGGCTTTGCTCTCACGTCGCAGGAATTTTGAACATGATCAAAAATGTGGCGCAAAAAACATTTACTCTCAAAGTAGCCGCGGAGTTCTTTGTGATTCTGAAAATGCAAGAGTTGTGAGTCAACTTAAGGGTTTGGCATTCTGTGCTTGTTTCCTCTCCGTTTTTCAGTATTTGATTGTTCAGGTTGGTATATTTTCTTACAGCTTAAATCAATTGTGCCAAAAAAAAACTCAATGAACGTTTGTTCTTCCTATTTCTAAAGCTTTGCATTTAGCATTAAACGTTATTTTTAATGCCTGTAGCAGATCTTTTTGCATCAGCTCTCTGGTGTGTGTTTGTGTGTGTGTGTGTGTGTGTGTGTGTGTGTGTGTGTGTGTGTGTGTGTGTGTGTGTGTGTGTGTGTGTGTGTGGAGAGGGGTCATATTACACAGACAAGGAAGGCTGCAGCTGCCAATATATAGTCTCTGATTCAGTATGAACGTCAAAGTAAAAGGTGAAAAGGAAAACCCCGGTTTGATCACATCCAGTCATCAACAAACTCCATGAAATTCTGTGTTCTCTGCATGGCAGAAATAATTGGCTCCTACATTTCATCATCAGTTGGAAACACTGTCCTCCTGCCTCGAGCAGATGGTGATTTATTTTGTTTTCCACTTAGCCCCTCAAGTGTGTAATATATTTGCATCTTACAACCACTGCAATGGACGTTACTGTTCTTTTCTCTTCACGCAGCATTAATATTACTTACAATCGGGGAATTATTTTACATATATTGTTCTTTTATCAAGGCGTGTGCATCCTCTACTATAACATAAGGAAAGGCTTCTGTTTCCCTGACATTCTTGGGGGGGGGTATTTTCTGTTAAGTGAAATGTACACACAAAGTTGTATAATATAAGCCATTGAGGTGCTTAGCAGAGTATAACATATCAAGAGTGAAGGTCTGCCTGGTTTAGACACTGAGCTGTGAACAGTTCAGCGGGGCTCGAGGTAATGCGTGTGCACAGGTGGTGAGTGCTACAAAAGGTATTGCCCTTCTCTGGGATTCCTTGATGAACTCTGACGCGTCTCCCCTACGAGGCAGGCAACCTGTCCCAGCCACTTCCCAGTGTTTTGTTTTTTTTTTAATCGCGCCCGCCGTGCCCTGCACTCGGGTCTGCGGCGGTTTAGTCGTAATTGTAAAAGTCACACTGATTTAAACGATTATTCTACTTAGCAGATAAAATCTCTCTCCAGCAGTGTGGTAAATTTTTATTGCAGGCGCAATATCCCTATTAGAATCTTATTGTAATGGTTTTAGCAGGGGAATAACACGAGGTGTTTTCTCAGGTAGTAGGAATCCCCCTCGAAGGTATCTATTTATGAGGCGCTAATAGACGGGAAATGTTTTCCAAGTAACTGAAATGTTGGTTTTCTTTAATGACCCGGGTCTTTTCTCGGCTCTGTCGGAATCGCACTGCGATCATTTTTCTTGTCGGCTTTGCAGCCTTGATAAATGGATATCAGATATTGTAGCTTCAGTGGTATCTACGCAGAATTACCCAGCTGTGTTTTATGTGTGTGCAAAGGTGCTCAACCGGGTGAGCATTACACATCTTCACGGTGTGTGTGTGTGTGTGTGTGATCTGACAGGTGTGAGCAGTTGATAGCTCATACAAATAATTGATCGAGGCGTTACAGGAACTGGCTTCACTCAGTGGTGCGGAGGACTGTGAGTTTATTCCAAGGAGGAAGTAAAAGTGAGCTGAAACAGATTGCACACTCCATGGAGCAGCTCTACACGAGCTGACATGCTAATGGGTTTGAACATTACTTCACCAGCAAGTACATATGGGAATTTCCTTCCCTTTGCTGGATCTGTCAGTGTTTTATCACTTGTTGGGAAAACCTGGAAGCGTTGAAAGCTTTGCCTTAACAACTAGAAAGTCCCATCTGCTGTCCCGAACACCCTGACCACATCCTTATGCTTATTGGAAACAAGTTTGCTCTGAATAAAAATGACAAATGTTTAAAGGCTGCAACACTGTTTTGCTTTTAACCACGTGGCCTTATTTCGGAGAGCACATTTGCGTTTTGCCCTCCGTGCTGCCACATAAACCTCCATCTGGTATTTTATTTTAAATTATTTCTTATGCAAATAATTGTCTCCAGAGAATTGTCGGAGGTCACACAATCTTCCACTGTGCAGTCTGCAGAGTGCACTGCTCGATGGAGATCTCGGCGAGCGAGGGAAACCGATTCCTGCCAAGTTTAGCGGGAAAAGATTTGTCAAGTCACTTCACTGTAAATTCAAAGCAGATTAAGCCTGTTCAGCTCAGATTAGGCCGGACCGCTGAGATGCTTTATTCCACAGTTTCATTGCTCTTTTCAGCACCTGCGAACACCCGACGGTTAGTCGGCACAGCCCTGGCACCGCGAGATGGAAGTGACGGCACAAAATGGATCTCGCCTCTGCCTCCGAAGCGGCGACAGAGGGTTGATGTCATGTGGCGCCACGTTCATTATGGCGTCTTTTTTTTTTTTTTTTTAGAACTCTCATTTCATGTCTGTGGGGAAAGAAAAACCTAAATCCTGACAAATTATCGCTGGCTTAACATAATCATGACGGGCCCCAGCAGAGGCTGTTTTGCCTGGCAGCCCGATGCATTGATCATTCAGCAGAGACACAGCCTGATGCTCAGAATATTGCACATCCCCACAGTCCCAAAGCCGAGAGAAAAATGTGCTTCCTAATAAGATGATCCACCTGTGAGTCACAGCCTCACTGTTTTTAAATGCGTTTGTCTTTAAACGTATTCATCACTTTGTGTTTTATTTGGTGCAGGGTCGTGTGCATTTGCCCTGCGTTCGATACGATGCGCATCTTGTCACACCTTCAACGATACGATAAAGATACACGAGCGGCAAAAACCAACACTATAGGAATCATCCCTTCATCCTGATACAGCACAATTTAGTGAGTTTTGATTCAACATAATGTGATTCACTGCAGTTAATTATCAAATTATTTATTACCATATTAAAAAAACTGAGGCTATTCAGTGCATTGTTAAGAAAATACCCAGGCAGCAAATGTGTTTAACACTCTTTCAATAACTCAGCAGTAAGCAGGAAAATATATTTTCTATATTACGAACAATAACAAATACATTAACCTTTCACTAAAGGGTCTTTCATGAGAAATATAACCTCCCACTGACATTCACACTCCGCTGTAAACAAACACCAGCCTCATGGTTATAACAGTCCCAATAAAACAGTTTAGCTGTGGTGAGAATTTAAAAACAGAAGAACTAAAACAATTAAAAGACATTTATGTTAGAAGAACTTGTGGCACATCCAAATTGTGTACCTAAAGCATCAAGTCACTTTCAGTCCACACTTGGTTCAGTTCACCTGTTTTCTTTTTACTGTAGAACTGTAACTGGACCTGGAAAAACTTCATGTTCAGGTTGCTGTTGTGGGTTTGAAATTGACTTGAAGACGAGGACAACAGAACACAAACCATCAGACTCAGATCTGCAAGAGTAGAGTGCAAACAACAAATAGCTATCAGAGGTGTATTATTGCTTTTTAACAAGGTTAATGTCCTGTTTGTTTATATAATATATATATATGTATGTGCGTGTATGTGTATATGTGTATATATATATATATATATATATATATATATATATATATATATATAATATGGAGGCGGCAGGACTTCAAACTTGTATTGGAACCAGCAGACAGGGAAGCTGGTCCAATTCCAGATTCAACTTCCGTGTTCCAGTTCAAGTTCAACCTATATAAACAAACACCAAACCAATGGAAACAACAGAACGGGTATCTATGGGCGGTTGTGGATCAGTGGTTGGAGCAGTCGTCCTCCAATGAGAGCGATGGAGGTTCAATTACTGACAGCAGTTCATTATGCCCAAGGCAGGTGTCCCTAAGCAAGACACTGAACCCCTCCGATGTGTTCCCTATGAGTGTATAAATGGAGTTTAATGCATTGATTAGACTCCATAGAATGATTTATTCAGATTAGTTTCGTAGAGATGTAGCAGAATGCTGTATGAATGTGTGTGGATGAGTAAATGAGGGCAGATTGTGTTGTAAAGCACTTTGAGTGGCCTGGTTGGCTATGTAAATGTACAGTCCATTTACCATTTAACAGTTAAACCACTGCAGCATACACAATACTTGCATTGTAGGGACAAGTAACTTTGGCCACATTCTGAAACTGTAACTTTCCCACCCTTCAGCCCAATATATGTGCTTCATACGCAACATGAACACATCGTGAATGTTAAATTTATGTCATAGGACTTAACTATTATTAACCTTTATTTAACCAGGCAAATCCCATTGAGATCCTAGATCTCTTTTTCAAGGGAGGCCTGAGCCTGAAGGCGGCCTGAACATGCATGTTTTTACACTGTGGGAGGAAACCCACACAAACACCAGGAGAACATGCAAACTCCAAGTGCATGCAAAAGACACAAGGTCCAAAGCCAGGACCGTCTTGCTGTGCTGCCACTATTTTGCAAACAATGTTTCATTTCTTCACGCTTTGACCCATGTAAAAAGAATTTCAAAATATGCCAACAAATACAAAGTCATGATAGTTCAGTAGTTCTTTTAGGAATATTAACTGGTCTACATTTGCTGCAGTACTCCTCTTAAAGAGTAGTTTTTTTTCTAGGGGAACAACAGCAGGTAAAGAATGATATTTTTCACCGACAAACATGTAACTACACTTGCTGCCCACTGCTTAAACAATGTTCTCCCTTTGCGTCTGTTCATAGGTACAAATAAGATAAGCCTTCAGACTCCTAATTTAGTGACTTAATGTTCGAACAAAACACAAGCTTTAAAGATCCGTCCTCACTCTTTCACTGCTCTTCTGTAATTCTATGGCATTTACCACAATTAACTGTATGACGATAAACACAAACTTTCTGAGACTTTGTACATATGCAGCTCTAAAACACTCCAAGCATGTCTCTGAATATCAAAGCACAGATCTCTGGTTGGTGCTCAGTCCATGACTGTCTCATCAAACCAAATCTGACAAGATTTGAGGCTATTTTTAGTTAACAGCCACTTAGATTACATGGCTCCAAAGCTGTGTCCTAAATTCAACAATTACTGCAGCTGAGTGTGTTTTCTGTCTGATGAGGAAGTCTCATTTGGAAATGTTTGGGGTTTTTTTTCCTCGGCTCTTTGGTCCGTGCACTAACTGCACCAGTGGCTTTTATTTGCATAATATGAAATGTATCATATTACATCCTGAATTTCTGCTTGCTTTGGGTCTAATGTTGTTGCAACATGAATAAAGAACAATACTTTCTATCTAATTAGGGCTTGACCACTTCATTTTATTGTTTATATTGACTTGTAAATATCCACACAGTCACCTGATGACAATATTTATGTGACTTTCATCACAAACCTTAAGAGGTTTTAATTTGGTCAAAAGTAAAGACATCATGTATTCTTTATTTTTTTCCAGAGTAAAGAAAAAAACTGACAGCAGAACTGAAAACAAATGTTAGAACAGGAAATGGAGAGGGCTTTATTTCTACTGTCACCTCAGGCGAGCTATTTTTAATTTGCCAACAAAAGCGCCACGCTTTTTCTTTTTCATCTCTCCCTTTATATTGTCTGTTTCAAACCCAATCTCTGAAGCCGCAGGGACCACCGAGCCCCTCATTTGCATCGTAGGCATCGGTAAATCAGGTGCAGAGTTGTATACAGTTGCGAGCAGCCAGTATTTTATTTTGTGTGTTCCTCATCTTTTTGTGGAAAAGGATTTGAGGCCACTTTTGAAGTGAATTGGAGCTTGTTGGGGAAACATGAAGTGCATTAGCAGAAGTCCTGAACGACTCGTGAGATTATTTAGGTTGTCGACTACTTAAAAACACTGAAATCTTCACCGTTTTATTTATTCCTCGGAAAGTGTTGGGTTTTTTTCACAAAGCGTCCCATTAGTCTGCACAAACCTATGCTGAAACTTTGATTCATCCTCTTTTGAAATCCTCTCAAAGTATAAATCGTGCAATTAAGCTACACTGTATTGTGATTGCGTCTCAAAACAAATTGTGTTTTTTGGTTTTTTGAAGATTAAAAAAATTATCTTTGGACATTCGGAGCCATAAAGCCGTCACAAACACGATGATAAAAATGATGAAAAGTGACTTGAAGAGGCGGAGCTGGCTGTCAGAGAATTAGCAGCGCCGTTTTCTTCTCGTTAAAGTAATAAAGAAATGATCTCCCTGACACCAGAGGGTATCTCACATGTTTTATGGGTAACATAAAATCTTTAATGCGTAATGGTTCAGGATTGGTTTCAACAAATACACACTTTGCTAAATGTACCAAAGGATGGAAGAGAAGGGAAGAAAAAGAAAAAGACTACAAGTTTTATATATACGTATGTGGGGAAAATAACTAGGCTTTCTGTTCACCTCCATTTGTTAGGGAACACATTATTGGTGTAATCTGACAATTTCTGGGACTTGGCTTGCCTCTGAGCGTGACATCTGTTGAAAGGGAGATGAGGACTGAAATGATAAGAAGTAACATTTCAGCTCATTTGCATAAACTGGCCTCCAATCATCTGGCCACATTTACAGATTAGCTCCTAATGTAGTTACTTAACGAATCCAGTTTGGGCTGAAGTCAAGTGAAAAATGGGAGTTCATTTGAATTCTGGTTTTACAGCTCCAAATTAGAAGCTATGAGGAGTTTTTAAAAAATGACATTTGGTTGGACTTTTCTGAATGCCGACTGTGCTAACTTCTCAAAATGAGTCCAGCTTTATTTCATTGATTAAAATATGTTCACAGGCTTCACCTCTAAAAATAATTGATGGTAAAGTTTTGGGCTACTATTTAACACTGTTTAATTTTACAACTCTTCTAAAGAATCTGAAAAAGCTGCTTCCAAGTTCTGATCCATTTATGGTCTTCCTTTTTTTTTCCTGACATTGTTTTTGTAAAAATGTGCTAAGGTGTGCAACACAGGGCTAGTGTCTCTAAACTGCTAGAGACTAGTTGGCGACTCCAAATTGTGAGAAAAATGCAAACTTTTCAGTATAATCTGACTGAACTCTGAGGGTTTGCAACCAATTAAGCATTGGGCCATGCAGCTGCATTTTGAACAGCTAATTTTTGAAACTCACAGCTTTTTTTTGTGTTCAGCTTGCAAAACTGTCTTCTAAACCACACAAATTATGCCGTTGCCCACCTCCACTCACATTGTAGGGGGCAGCTGTCAAGGTGGGTACAAACCGTTGGCCCGGTTTGTACCCATAGAATATATTTTTGTATTCTCCTATTGATAAATGATTGCAGTAGATGTCCCCCCTGCCAAAAAAAAGATGTGTTCCTAAAAGGCAGTGTATTACTCTAAAACATCTGCTGGAATTTGTTGCATTATTGCTGCCATCACAGAAGCAGGGGTGGAAATTAAAAAATTTGTCCACCAGCCACTCAAATATTTTACCAGCCACTATTTTTTGTTGTGACAAAAAGTTATTTCATATGATGATGATGATCGATGCGGGTGGAAGCAGTTGCGGTGCCCTACAAGCTGACTACTCTTGAAAAACAGAAAATAAAATAGCTTCTCATCACAACACCTGATTGGTGTTAGACTGCATGTAATCTGTAGTGGATCGAGTGCATCATATGGGTTTGCAGTGAACTGTTGTAATA
>NC_051442.1:18407291-18494972 GCF_001649575.2 Kryptolebias marmoratus
CGACGTAACAGCAGCAACTCGAGCACATTACTGCCCCCTATATGTCAAGAGGACAAATAACACCTTTTCTGTTCAAATTGCCAACCCGCCACAGTGGCGTGTGTGTTGATCAAATTCACCCGCCACTTCAAATATTTACCCGCATTTGGCGGGTGGCGGGTGCTAATTTCCACCCCTGCACAGAAGTGAGGATGAATTCTGCCAAGGGCACTGAAAAAAAATCCAAATTATCACAGATCCAGGCTTTTAAATGTTGACTGATGTCAGTCAGGGCTGTGGTTCTGGTCTTTGGTTGGTGCATCTCAGAGTCCTCTGAGCCCAGAGGAGTTGATGTCACCTCTACAACCTTTTTGTTGTTGAACAGTAAAGTTGTTCACTTCCTGAAGCTATCCCATGTCCGTATAGTTTTCAGAATCAGAAACCTTAATTAATCCCAAGAGGCAAAACATTTCTGCAGTCATTCCATAAACATTCAAGAGCTTAATGTCTGAAGGGAGTTATTGATGAATTGTGGTTGTTAGACCTGTATTAACACTGGATGACAACCCCACTGCTACGTTAAAAAAAAAAAAAAAAAAAATCAGCCAGAACTTGAATGACCTTTGCAGGGTCTTGTTGAGGTCCTTGTGTGCATATGAAGAACACAGTGGGTTCCTCATTATGTGTGATAAAAGTGTGATAAGTTCACAATGATTTTAAGCATACACAGTATTTCCATTGCAAGGTTGTGGCGGGTTATCACTGTAGTGGCAGCGTCTCAGGATCCTGGGTGGAGCATGGTGACAACTGTGGCAGCATATCCGTGACGAGGGGCCCGTACGCACCAAAGAGTCTTGCACGTTAAGAGTTTGACGCAGGACTGGCCATGCTGGCCTTATAACTAGGCTGTGAATGTGATTGTGACAAGGTCAAGCAAACAACAAAGTGGATACGTGTTACATTCAGTGAGTGGTAGTATTATGTTTGTGCGGCGTGGTCTTCTTGCGTTAAGCTGCATCCTGATGTGGTCTGAGAAGAAAATAACACAGATAACCTACTTGAAGTGGACTAAGAGTGTAGCATGATGGCCTTCACACTGAAGGAGTTTTCCCAAATTTGCAATCCGGCCACGTTCTAATAGGTCTCGCAGGTTGTGGAGAGCTTTAACGCGTCGTCATCCAGTGTGAACGGAGCCTTAATGCATTGTTGTGTGAAAATTCAGGAATCACAGGTGTCCACATTTGGCTTGTACCCTTTGCCCTTTAAGTAATGAAATTCATTCAGTTTCCATGTACTGTTTAATGATGTTAAACTGAATGAGAAATGTGCAAAGCCGTGCCAACTTTCATTTCTGAAACATGGCTTTTAAACCATTCAATTACTTTCTCCTGCAAATGGAAGATGTGCTGCACATTTTTTCTCCTTAAAGAGAGCTTTTTATTAACTTTACTTTACTACTTTACAAATCATTATAAAATCCCCGGGTTAACATCACTTGTCTGAAATAAAATTACCTTTTACTACATCATTGCTGTCCATAATTTTGTCAAATGTCGCTGCGTTTTTTTTTTTCTTTCTTTTTTTAATTTGTTGCCGGCTTAAACTGCAAAAACTGAAAAACGTTAGTTGCTTCATCTTTGTTTGCATTTTTGACACCACTCCAACATCTGTTTAAATGTTTTACATATTCTGTAACGTAACACCTGGAAAACTCTGATAGCACAAAACATAGTCGGAACAGATTGACTTAAGTAATACAACACATTAATATGATCGTTTTTGTGAATCCATAGTCCACCCAGTGGCTGCTTCTACATCACAAACAAGCTTGGTCACTTTGGCTTTTGAGGCTTTTATTGAATTTTCTTCTTTTCCTCCAATAAAACTGCAAAAATAAAAGTTTGATTTGAACAAAACATTCTCAGAGTTGTCTAATGTCTTGCAGTAGTGGAAGGGAAGGTAAGGCCGTTCAGCTAATGAATGGCCACTGCTCGACTGAAGCAGCAGAAGGGACCCAGTGGGAGGGACGTTGTGCTGGTTGGTGGGCATGCTGCTGTGCAGGGCGCAGTTACCACGTGTTATGAAGCAACTGCTGGTGCACACTGCAGAAACAACCATAAAGCAAGACTGACAGGAATGACGTTTCAGTGACTGTGGTATTTGAAGCAAAATGGGTGTTTTTAGGAGTCGAAAGCTTTGGGGTCCAATTTCAGATTTTGGCTGTTTTGATGGAAGCAGTTTAGCTTTTTAGTTTGATCAAAGTAAAGTAGGCACTTTAGAGATCAGCATGCTAAGAAATGATAGTATTGGGACAGAGATCTGCAACCTTCCCAGACTGAAGAACTATTTTTGCCTCTTTTCCATACTAAAAAAAATGTGTCCAGAGCCAGAAAACCAACTTTAAAATTGACATAACTTCAAATCATTAATACGTAAATATTACTGAGGGAAATGAACCAAGAGTGCCGACTCATACTAGAAAAAAAACAATCTAAAATTGATTTATTTTACAAAAACAAAAAGGTTGACTTGGCAGCAAAACTTCCAAAAAGTAACTTCAGGGAATTGTGAGGAGACACAAGGAGGTTATCTGATTTCAGCATGAAAAACGAACAACAAAACAGGAACCAGGAAGCAAACAGCAAGCAGATAACAACAGCAATGAACCAGCAGAGAGGAAATGACCAGAGACTGAATTTAAAGAACTGTGAGTGAGTGAGTGAGTGAGTGAGTGAGTGAGTGAGTGAGTGAGTGAGTGAGTGAGTGAGTGGAAGATGAGCTACAGCTGGGAGATGAGGGGGAACAGGTGAGGTGGGCGTGGCAGGCTGAGCTGAGGGGAAGGTGGATCATGGTGCAGGGAACACAAGGAACAAGACAATACAATCATCTAAAAGACAGGAAACACAAGCAGCAAAACTACACAAGAATAAATATTCACATGAAAACACAAGGATCACATGAAAAAACAAATAAAAAACAAGAAAAGAATGCAAAATACTGACATCCTGACTGCTACATTCTGATATTAAATTGGCATTTATTTTTACATATTCGTACAAAAAGACATTTTTTTTTATACAAGAATATTCAATCAAATTTAAACTGTAAACAAGGCAAGCCCATATCACTTCTTTTTATAGTTGCTGAAAAAATAAGAAATATTTTACTTTGAAATGATGAAACACAAACTTTCTCTGTGGACCTAAAAATGAGGCCAGTTTGTAGAGTATTTAATTGTTAATTAATTCCTATTAATAAAGACAGCGACCTTCGCTCAATTTAACTTTTATTACATTTTTTTAATCAAAAACAAACCTTGATATTTAATTTTCAGTGAAAGCAGAGTGACTTGACATATTTTCCGTAACATCTTAATTCGGTGGCTGCTAAGGGGAGCTTGTAATATGTCTGCAGAACTGCAGTTTCATGTTTTTTTTTTTAACACCTCTGGATGTTGACTCAAATGTGTTAAAAATGTTTTATTTCCTGATGGATTTCCGTCACAGATCCCTTTGTGTTACTGGATGTTGGATTAGTGAATGGGCTAACAGACTACTACACAGACTGATCAATATGTTTTCTTTTTGTATTTTGTTCACACACACTGCAAAAACTAGCTTTTCCCTTTGGACTTTATTAAATATAAGCATTATTTACTTCTGCGTTAGTTTTGATCAGCGCTACAGCGACCCACTGCAGAGGGAAGAAAGAGCCATGCATGGCCCCAGAGCCACAGTTTGCACACCGCTGGGATAAAGGGTTAAATAAACTTAAATTTACTTGTTTTGATCCAAATGGTTGAGACCAGTGGTTGGTTTATGAGATCCATCAAGGCTGCCAAAAAGTGGTAAAAAATTGCCCCAACTGTTCTGTTTTCAGAGGAGTTTGTGAGATAAAAACCTGATTTATTGTCCATCATGAAGATGCTCCGGCTGGTGAGTTGACCAAAAAAGTCAATCACATTATAACAGCCTTTGTGACTCAACCTGGCACCCACCATGGTGTCACCAGCCGTAGAGTATTTCTTAAAAAAAAAAAAAGCCTTAAATTGATAGTTCAGATCTTTCGATGTGGGATTTTGTGGAAAGTTTATGAACAATAATATCTTATTCTATCTGTTGTAGACGCCGCAGCCAAACAAAAACTGGTTTGGGAAGTCAATCAAAAATAATTGCCAGTGCAGTCTGTACACAGTGCAGGTGTGCTGTCTGCCGCCTGCAGCTCTTCCTCTAACGCCTCTCTGTTAGCGTTCTGTTGTTCTTATGCTTCCTTAAATATCTTAAACTGCTACAAAATATGCCAACAGTCTCTGCTGTTATACTAATGTGTTTTTTACAGTGTGTGTTTCATGTTGCTTATTTAAAACAATCCCCTTCCTAAGCACTTTAAGCAAAAGTTGAGATTTTATGAAGTGAGGTTCTGTGGAAATGGTACGGACAATTAGTATCTTACTTGTTGCAGACAGCTCTTTGAAGGACATTATGTGGGGAAAAATAGAATTGAATTCTGACAGGATTGATGAGCTGAAGGCTAGTCCAAGTGAGGCCAAGGCTTTAGTGTTTCGGAAATTTTGTTGGGGTTCATGTGATTTCTGTTTGGTAACTTTTACATTAGCATCAGTTTACGTCACATTTAGTTACAGTACACAGAATTACGTGGCTGCAGGTGCAAATGTCAGTAACAGAAAGTTGAAGCACTTCCAGTTCGGCCTGGGGCAACCTGACGATGTAAAGGCTCTTTTAATTTTTAGACTGGACTTCCTGGACTTGTTTTAAGACTCTGCTCGCACTACTACAAATATTTCGAGAAACATTTGCACCTCCCGTTCACACACAAACAAAGCTTTTAATGAGAAAACAATTGATTATTTTTAGAGAGCAGTTTTACTGGATCTGTGTAGATTTTAGATATGGAGCTTTTCAAAAACATTGAAGTTCAGTATATTCCCTAAAAAATAAAAATTAAAAAATAAGATACATTTTTCCTGTTTTTTCTTCGTCTGTCTCACTTTAAAAAATAAAATTAAATAAAAAGAGACAAGGTAGACTGTTGAGACTAGCTGTTCATGTCAGAATTAACTCTATTTCACCAAATCAAGGCTGTTCAAAGAGCTATCTACAACCGGTGAGATATTTATTGTTCTCAACCTTTCCAAAACATATCCACTTCAGTATATCTGTACCCTTCCTTTAAGATTTACAAAAGCTTGTAATTTCAAGAGAAGATATGCTAAAGATAGGTTTCCTGTCAAAGATCCAGGTTGTACCGCTCAAACAGTAAAATGTATGCCTGAACTTTAGTGGAACAATAAGAAGATCTGAGGACTAACCTTAAAAACACTAAAAATAAAACCAGATGTTTCAAAAGACAAATAACAAGAGGGTGCATCACTGCGCACAGACTGGGAGGTAAAAAAAAAGGGCAAAAATGTGTTTTCATAGACCTATAAGAAGAAAATTAGTTCATTAAAGAGCACTGAGTGAATGAGCACGTTTATCACTGCTCATATAAAGACTAGATCTTGGCTTTTGTTCTGCAATTCCTAATCAATATTAAGACACCTCTTTTAAAATGGTTACACCTCAGCTTCGTGACAAATATAGTGCAGGAAGACAGCAGCGGCATTAATAATG
Source organism: Kryptolebias marmoratus (assembly GCF_001649575.2). Taxonomy (NCBI): domain Eukaryota; kingdom Metazoa; phylum Chordata; class Actinopteri; order Cyprinodontiformes; family Rivulidae; genus Kryptolebias; species Kryptolebias marmoratus. The sequence goes on from NC_051442.1 coordinate 18,412,904, forward strand.
CAAACAGTCCCGAAAATTGTAGTTTTAGATCAATTCATTTGTTTACTCCTCCTGTGATGATTCAGGTTCTGCTGTAACACAGAGGTCACTGGTTCCCCTGTGGAAACACTTTGATGTTCTTTCTGTTCGGTGGCAAAAAAAACAACTCAAACACACAGTGAAAGCCTTTTAACTGTGACACAGCTGCTACACGTGTGTGTGTGTGTGTGTGTCACTGCTGCTGCATCAGTCACTTGGCTTATTTTCTCTCATTGTTTTTCGGCTGCATTGAAAATCAGGTACAGACATTTCGGAGCTCATTTATTTTTAATGAGGGGTCATTTAATCTTTCTGTAATTTGCTGGACTGCAGCCTCCCTGTAATTGATAACATTCGTGTGTGAGGAAGGCCGTCACTGGGAAACAAGAGGGGGAAGAACGGTGGAGGAAAACAAGGAATCTCTGTCTGTTCCTCAGTTTAGCAGGTATGACCGACGTGTGTTTTGTTTTTTATTAAAATTATAAAACGGTCTGTAGCTACGATATCGCTGTTGAGCTGCTGAAAATGTAGTGTGCGGAGATAACAAAGACAACAAGAAGCCAAACCTCCGCCGTCAATAAAAATTACTGCGATCCCAATTATAAACAGGACAGCCCAAAAATTGAATCAAATGTTTTTTTTCTTGTGAGAGCTCCAACATTTCCTGAAAATGTCATCCAAATTTATTTATTTATTAGTTTTTACCTTATCTTGCTAACAGACAGACAAACAAATAACCTCCTTAGTGGAGGTAACAGAGGAGTCACCTCTGACCTTGACCTTTGACCCTGTGACCTTGAAATCAATAGGCATCATCCTAAACCCTTGAGGTTTCCAGCTGACATTCATACATTACACCGTTGCAGAGTTGGAGCACAGGATCACATGTGACCTTGACCTTTGACCTTAAAATTTAACCAGAGCAGCGCCAAATTTTAATTTTCCCTGAAAATTTCATGAAAAACTGTTCATAACTTTTTGAGTGATCTTGCTTACAGACAAACAAACAGACACTACTAAAAAAACATAACCTCCAGGGCGGAGGTAACTATTTAGTTTTGGAATATTTACTTTTTTTTTTAAATGTAATCCTTGAAGGAATGCATGTCGCCCGCCTCCTTGCGTACGAGAGTTGTAAACTGAGACCATTTGATGTTGATGATGGAGTTGTAGCCAATTTTGGTCAAACCATGAAAGTGTAATTGTGCTCAACGTTTGTTGAATTAACTGAATTGTAGCCATTTTTGTGTTTTCTAAGCTCACTTGTCTGTGGTGGCCATCTTGAATTCAGTTGCCTCCAAAAGGTAATCAGTTTTAGATGTACAAGCACGATTACTTTCTGCAAGTTTCATTAAAATCTGTCTCGTGGTCCATGAGATATATTGGTAACAGCCACACAAACACACACACACAGACACACACAGATATGGGCAAAAACACAATTGTTCGCCTCTGCCTTTTGGCAGCAGGCAATAAATAATGAATTCACTTGGATTATTTACACCTATTTTTTAATATATTTGTAGATTTATGTGTAAAATTAATGTACTCTATCTGACCTTTTAATCTAAAACAATTTAAAATTTTAGAACTCCTTTAAGAGTGCACTAAACAGAAAGGAAACTTGGAAAGCATGCAGGACGTCAAGGTTTAAAACTTTAATAATGCAGTTTTGTTATATGCTTCCAAAATGAACATTATGTCAGTTTAATAATTACCTAATTTATGGGTGATACAGCGCTACGCATTAGCTCAGTTCTTCATCACTAGCTAATGCTCGGGCTCATTTGATAAAACTAATTAGATTTTGGAAATTGATTCACAAGAAAGTGGCTGTTTCGAATTACTGGCAAAAAAAAAGACATTTTCATATTCTTGGTTAGAAGATGAACTTTGTGACCAATAATAATGTCCGATAACAGACTGTAGAAAAGAGTTTATTTTCACCGTGGAGCTAGACCTGAGTTACAGGTGACTGAGTGCACAAGAATGTGTGAATAAAAATGACAATACAGGCAATTTCTCAAACACCCGCTGAGCAAGAAGAAAACAGACTTCAAAAGACTTCTGCGTAATGCTGAATGATGAGTGCACTGAAACTGCACGAGGCCTCCCTGAATTCGAAATTAGGGATTCAGTAAATGTTCAGAGGTTGTTTTTCATATCATAGGAACCTTAAAGCCATCTTAGTTGATCTGCGTTTTTTTAAAGGATGCACCACATCATCATTAGCCAAACAGGGTCTGCACAGACACATTTAAAGTAGTTGGGCAATTTATCTTATTTACCATTAGGTTTATATAAAACAATTTATAATGCCTCCTGTGCAGGGTGGCCGGAGGAGCTGGTGGCAGTGGCCACTGAGCGAGAGGTGGGCCGCATATTCGACAGGGTGTCATCTTCGTGGGGCCGACACTGAGAGAAATTCCTTGCAGGAATGCACATCGCCCACCACTTTGCAAGCCAAAGTTTAAGATGTTGCACATCTGTTAGTGCTCAGAGTATGTGCAGGGGATGACTCTCAACTACTACCACACCACATTTTTGATCAAAACAACAGATTACAGCCAGTTTTGAGTTTTCTAAGGTTGATTAGCTGTAGCGGCCATCTTAAACTGAGTTGATTCCAACAGGTATTCATTTGCAGATGTACATCCAATGATTACTTTCTGAGAGATTTATTAAAATCTGAATACATTTGTAAAGAAGTCAGTAAAATGTGTCCATGTAACACCTTTCATAGATATAATATTATAAAGTGAACGGTTTAAATCATCTGTGGATGAAGACAAAATTAGGAAACGAGTAATTACCTGCAATTTTTATATATATATATATATATATATATATACATCATTTTTACTGTTCAGCTGGTAAGAGAAAAGCAAGTTTAACTTATACTAAGTTTTTTTTAACCTAACTTAGCCTAACTTATCCCACCTATGGGTAATCCTGCTTACTAGTACTACAAAGCTGCTTATCAACTCTGTAAGTCAACCCAGGTTTTCAAGCTCTGGTCAGGGAACCAATCACGGTCATGAAGCTGGAACAACAGCCAGCAGGAAATAAAGGACAGGTGAACACACCAAGAAATTAAAAGTGTAGCGTTTCTGAGAGAATTCATATCTTGATGTCATGATAGAGTATTAAGACCTTCTTATGATGACAAATGACTAAGTTGACCATTCTGGTCTAACCAAATGTTATGCACAATACGTAATGCTGCGATACCTTGCATGTTCTCACATGATCTTTTAGTGCTTAGAGTATATGTTGTAAATGACTATCAGCTACTACCACACCAAATCTCAGCTCAACGTCTGTAAAGTTTACTGAGTTATAGTCATTTTTGAGCAGAGTAAGGATGATTATCTGCGGCAACCGTTTTGAATTTAGTTGACTCCAAAATTGAATCTTTTGTAGTTTAGTCAATAATTACTTTCTGTGAGTTACATTAAAGAGTGATTTATGAGATATTTTGCTAACAGACAAGCAGAGTTGACTCTAACATTTATTGTCAAGGTTTTTGGCACATATGTTGCTCAAAGTACGTATGGGGCATGATGCTCAGCTACTGCCACACAAAATCTGAGCTCAGTCTCTGTAAACTTGGCTGACTTATCACCACTTCGGTGTTTACTAAGATCAGTTTGTTCTGGCGGCCATCTTGAATCAGTTCATCTCCAAAAGTTAGGTAGTTGTAAATGTCAGCCTAGTGATTACTTTCTGAAAGTTTTGGTAAAATCTGTTCAGTGATTCATGAGATACAAGTAAAACTACACCACCTTCCCCTTCAGCAGCAGGTGATAATAATTCTACCAGTACTGCTGCTGTCACATCATTAAAGCATAAGTAGATTTAACCATAAGGCCATTTTGTTTCTGGAACTAACACGCTGCAGCTGCTGCCTTTTAATCAAGACATAAAAATTAAATTTTATTTGCTTTTATACTGTTTTAAAAACTCTTAACGCTTAAACGAGGAGCAAAAAAGAAAACGCTTCAGTCTAGCGAGTGGGCTTATTCTAAATAATTCAATCTCTGCAGTGTTACATTAAAATTGTTACAGTTTACTCGTGATTTATTTAGGTTTTCAACTATGTTATAAGATCTCTGTGGAAAGTAGCATGAACATACAGACGTTCTCCTTTTTCAGGATTAAATAGCAAGAAATCTTATGTGTCGGAGGGCAAAGTTCCTTTTCTTAAAACAGTCAAGAACAAATTTTACTGTGATCATTTTCTGTTTTATTTAACATAAGTACTCCGATCTCACCTGGTCTCACATGAAGATGTTTCATAAAGTCAAATGTAACAGGAGCTTGAGGAATAAGAGAGCCTCCCACCGTTACGCACCGGTGGATTTTTCCTATTTGTTTCTTCTTGGGAGTGGTGACTGGTTGACAGGTAGTGTGTGGACTGGTGTGACCTCTAATCTAGAGCAGGTTAGGGCTCCAGGTACAAAGTGAACCAGCTTCTTCGCTCTGAAAATCCCAAACTGACCTGAAGTTGTCTCCAAAAGTCACTAATCCCGCTTCGTGTTACAGGGCGCAGGTTTTGCTGAGCTGCTTGGAAAAACAAACTATTGTCCCTCAGGTCTCCTGCTCAGATCAGCCTCCTTTAACCTCAGTTAAACTTTATGGTTCTCTTCAACCCTCATAAAGATGACATGGACCCAAATCACACTTTTGATTTGTGCCTCTTCTGAAATGCTGTGATTTATGTTGCTGTGAAATTTACAGTATCATTGACCGTATAAATCGAAGAATGTGAACGACTGAGGTGAGTTAAGGAACAGGAATGTGTTCTATTCAGTGGATGAACAACCAAAAGAACTGAACAATTTCTGGAAAAGTTTTGGAGGGTGCCGGCTCAGCTGTTGTTCAAAACTCCAGCATAACTTTGTAATCATCTAAGATAAAAAAAATAAAAATTTAAAAGCCTGCATTTTGATGTAGGAACTGTAGCAAATTATGATCACCATGGTAACCACACATCTGTGTCTGTCACTCCCTGACAGGACTCTTAAAAGAGGCAGACTGAAAATAAAGCTCAAAGAAGCAGTCACTGTGCAAAAACTATAACTCATATCCTAAAAATTATTGAACCATGATAGGCATGAGACTGATCGTCACATATGTAGATTTATATGTGTCTACGGTGTTTTATTGTAGGAGATATGACAAGTTAAAAAGACCCTTTACTTCCAGTTTTGAGGAGAAGATTTTGAGCTAAAATGTAACTGAATCAGTGGAAGATTGGCTGTGCATCGTCTGTGTTCTGGGGGAACCATAAAAAACCCCATAAATTCTGCAGCTGTGGGAGAAGCACTGGGAGAAAGAAGACAAAAAGTGCCTACGTTCTGATGTATAATTTGTATACGTGTCAAATGTAGTTGTGGGAGTAAGAAGAGTTTGTTTGTGGAAAACGTCAGAATTTTCGACAGCCCAAAAGTTAGTGCAGTATATCTTTAACTCTCAGTTGAACTTTATATGGAAAAATCTCTAAAAATCCTAAAACTTAAACCGTGATTATGTAAAAGCTGTAAAAGATATTAAAATACCAGCTCTGTTACCTTTTGTGAGCCGTTTGAACTCATAGCCGAGGGCCAATCTCCATCAAAATTTATTGAAAAAAAAATACCTAAGTTAACCTTGGTTTTAAATATAATATGTCAAATTATTCAAACAGAAATACAAATTACCTTTTCCCGATGACAAATTTCCTTTAATGAACAAAGAAAATTAGATCAAATTTAAAAAGAGACTTCATTAGCATTCGTTTCTTATGCTTTACGCTTTATCATCACGTTTTAAATTGTCTTTTTTAGTAAAACATTTGATCAAAATCATTTAAAACAACTAAAAAAGCCATCAAAAAAACTGAGCATACAGGTATCAACATTTAACATTAAAACAAGGAGTAAATAGAAAAAAATACGACATAAATTAGGCAGACTCGTTATTACTCTGATGCACATTGACAAGTCAGACACCCCAACGACTTTTCTTGGCTACGAGTTAATCGTTGAATGTTCTTTGTTGCTTTTTCCATGTTAAAATCAAGGTTACTGAGAAATTAAAACTAAATTTTATTTGCTTTTAAGTAATGGTCACGAGAAGACCAAATTTTTTTAAGCAAAATGAGAAGCGACAGAGACCCGATCTGTCACAGTCTGGAGGGCCAGATCCAATCAAATTTAAATCTTACATCGAGGGACAGATAAAACATTAACAAGGGCCTTGAGTTTGACACGTGTGACCTATAGAGTCCAGAGAGAGCTGGGTTTTCTCATGTGTTGTTCCAAAAATCCATTGATCTTAATTTTTTTTTTCTTGCAGGTTTTATCAAATTTGACCCATGTTGTGTGACATACTGCTGTCAATCGTCATAGCACACTAATCCCAATCAACAACAGTAATAAAGGTGCATTACTGGCTATGCATTGGCACGCTTACTAAAACTTTATCACTTCTTTAGCTACCTGTTGTGATCATTTAATTTTTGTCCTGTCACTTGAAGCTGTTTGCCAGCGTTTACAACGGCGCCTCTTCTGTTTCTCTCCAGGAGCCTCCGGTCTGAACCAACATGCCTGCTCAATTGCGGAAGATGAAATCGCAGGACCTGATCTTGTGGGTGTTACTCCTTCTTCTCAGCGTTCTTCCTGAAGTCAGGTACAGCGACACACCACCCACTTGCCGTCATCCTTCCTCGTCCACCCCCCCCGACTCGTCGTCTCCGCTGTCGGCGTCTCTTAGAATAATTATCAATCAGGGTTCCTGCTGCAGAGCAAATGATGATCTAACAAACACTATTAGAAGCAAGTATTTTCAGCTGCCACTGTCAGTTTGTCAAATTAAGTGACCTGTAATGGTGCAGGTCTGCCTATTGCAGAAGAGAAAGAAACCAACTCTTGTTTAAAAATTTTCCTGTGTCTGAGTGCGGCTTTTGCACACAAGGACTCTGCAGACAGGTGTGTGACTTTTAGTTTTTTCTTTTTGTTTTTTCTGGTGGAGATTAAAACGGAGCCACCACTCAGCCTCAGTTTGGCCAAAGAAAAAAGAGAGAGAGGAAAACACGCAAATATAAAATCGAGTTAGTCCTCCCGTCAATATGAAGCCGCCTCTGCACCAAATTCCACTGACTGCTGAATTCATTTGCATTGTGCAGCACACCGCAGCTACAATTGTCCATTCACAGCATTTTCACTCCTGCATCCTGTGCACATTTCTCACTTTGTATGTTAGAGTCAGCAAGGGGGGAAAAAAGAAAAAAAAAAAAAAAGCTCCAGCACTTCTAGAAGTCATTTCCATAACACTCCTTGTAATTTGAAATGAAGAGATTGCGCGGGGTTGCCATGCTAGCTTTTGTTGATAAGGTAAGACGTTGTGGCAGACGTGACGATTCCAAATTTGCACGGCGGGAGAAGAGAAAAAAGCCGAACGGGAAAGAATGGAAAGCCGGAGCGGGAAATCAGGAGGCTGTGACAGGGATTAGCTCGGTTTGCTTTGTCCTTGTGCCACTTGGCTCTCCTTGCTTATTAGGAGCTCACATTCATTATATTTTCCTGTATTAAATGTGGAGATGAGGCCAAGAGTTGACGCTGGCCAAACCTGGCAGGAGACTATTCACGACAATATGTGTCCCGGTTGTACGGTTACATTAAAGCGCCACAGCATAATGACTGACAAAGGCCAAAAAGGCATTAATAACTCACTGCTGCCATCTGAAGAAAGGTGCAGAATCCAGGAGCTGTTTTGTTTCTGGATTCAGTCATTTATCTCCACATTCGGTGATTATTTTGTATTTCATGACAATTTTTGTCCTCCGTATTTATCATTTACTACATTTCTACTAACACCTGTAGTTTGTGTTACCCTTAATGCAACTCGGATACCAACACAGTACACTCAAACAGATTACTTGTTCAGTGGGGAGAAAGAAAGCAAGGACATGTTTTACTTTCAAGAAGGAGCAGTTCTGTTATCAAAATCTTTTTATATTTGGACTCAGTCAATGTATGCTGTGATTCTAAATTTAGCCCAAGGCTGATTTTGATCTCTTTTAATTGTGTGAGTCCATTTTTTTGTGGGATTTATTTAAATACACACAATGTGAATGGTATTATCGGCCATAATAAAGTTTTTATCTTTTTGTGCCAAGCATGTCAAACTTTTAAACAGGTTTTGATGGTCAGTTCTCAGCTTCTACATCAAATCTGAGTTCAATATTTGTAAAAGTTTTATAGCTATTTGTTGTGTTTGTCGTATAGCTGTTTTAACCAGCTCCAAAAGTTAATCAGTTGTCGCTGTACATTCAGTGGTGGCTTTCTAAGATTCAAAATTAAAATCCAAACGGTGGTTTGTGAAATATTCTTTGCAAAGCAAATAAGAAAGGCTAATTGCGATTTCAAATGAGTTTAACCAGCCCAGTTAAATGAAGAACTAACAGTAAAAAAATAAATAAATAAAAATGTGCCAATTCTAATAAAATATGTTAAATGTGCTAATGTGTTACTTTAAACAAATTAAATGCTCAACTCTGAAAGGAAATAAATGATTTTGTGAAAAATTGTTAAATTGTGTTATATATCCATCCATTTTCTTTACTCCTCCATTCTGGGTCGCAGGGAGCTGGTGTCCATCTCCAGCAGTCACTGTGTGAGAGGCGGGGGACACCCTGGACAAGTCCATCACAGGGACAAATGAGACAAATAACCATTCCTTCTCTCACTCACACCTAGGGACAATTTAAGAGTTACCATTTAACCTAACATGCATTTTTTTTGGTCTGTGAGAGGAAACCTGAGTACCCGGAGTAAACCCACGGGAGCACAGGGAGAACATGTAAACTGCACCCAGAAAGGTTTTTTTTTACAAACCTTTAGCTTTATTTTCCATATACTCTGGAACATTTCTTGAATTTCTTAATTGAAGTTTAGACAAATTATTTGAATTTTCCTCAAAGTTTACTTTACTCGGACAGCTGAAAACTCCTGGAATATGTCCTGCTGCTAATTTTGCCAACCGGGTATCTTTATTTCCTTTCATTTTCACCAGTCCGATGAATCAGCATGTAGGGGGATGCACGTACTCTGTTAGTATAGCTGACTTTCCGTTGTATAATTCAAATTGTATAACTTCAAAATAAACTATGAGTGCCAAAAAATGCTGGGGAATGCACCAAGTTGTTTCTCTTTTTTTTTTTTTTTTGCGAGGGGTGTAGATGGTAGGCGTTCTGTCAAAAAAAAGCTACCCAACTGGGAAAGCATGGTTAGGAAACAACATAGGGTGTCACTACCAGGTACCACTGTAAAAAAGATTCAAAACAAACTGTTGGGATGGTTGCGTTAATTCTTTGAATTTACTTGTTTAAATCGACTTCCAATATTCGATTATTGCCCATCCCTCCTGTCACGTGTTTGCAAAGCGTAGCACGAGACGGTGTAACGTTACCGTTTGGTTACCGCCACGTAACTTTTGTTTTCATAGTGTTCATGTGAGGAATGTGAAGTATTGTGACACTACTGAGGTTCTGATTGTGTTTCTGTACTCAGCAACACGTCTAATGAACTGAAGATGTTTCCTGTAAATTGTCTCGGGGATCGTGACACTTTTGGGTCTCATAACCATTGGTGATTCAGTAAACGCTGCCTGTGTAACCACTGAAAATGAAACTGCTAATGATTATTTTTGTTGGCTCACCCCTAATGCCTCCAGTTTTTCAAAATGCCAACAAATTCAGCTACTTATGCTTTGTCTCGAAGAAACACACAAACTGAAATCACAAGAGATAACATCTTTGGGTTTTTTAAAGCAGTTTATTTTCTCGTCTTAAGTGACTATAATGTCGCATGTGACAAGGCTTTTCACAGATATTAATTATTTTCAACTACTTGAGTTAAGAAGCAGGTCACCTATTCAACCTTTTTTTTTTAAACTATTTTAAAAATGATTTTTCACACTCGGATGGGGGGGGGGTAAATATTTGCATGCAAACTTGCATGGAGAATGAAATTTAAAAGAGTGTCCATCAGAGTTAAGAATAATCTTCTGCCTGTGCACATACTCTCAGAATATCTGCATATCAGCAGAGCTGTTTCCCTCTGAGAGCTGCCATCTCCCTGATGCCCACCGATGTTATCTGCAGACTTGAAATCGGCTTTGCTACAGCTGCCGCAGAAGAGTTTCTTAAAGGATTAAGGTGTAACAGACAAATCCTCTATTTAAGGTTTTGTCATTCCGCACATTCCACATTCACTGTTTGCTCCTACATGAAAACATGGAGCTTATTTAAGTGTTTATTCCCAGCCGCTCGTGCACTGAGGTGACGCTCCATCATTTCAGCAGCTCTCCTCAGCTCCTCTTATATAGTCAACACTTAACGGGTGTGGACAGCCAAGCCCGTCTTGTTGTCTATTTTGTTTGTAATCTGTTGCCGGGCTTCTTGCTAACGTGGCACATAATCAATAGCTATAAGCACGAGAGAGCTGTATGTACACTTTGCCAAATGATTGGCTCCCGAGTTGCCCGGGCTCTATTCGCTCTCTCGGCCCGTCTCCCATGAATTATTCACAGCGAGGCTGAGGGGTGGCATCACTCTGAGATGTGACCTGGTCAGCTGATAACATTCTGCTTCGGTCGTGTTGCCAAGGTTAATGTGACTCAGGTCCGGACTGGCTGAGAAGCCACTTCGCCAAATAAATGAGCAGGAAAATGGCTTCTTGGTCAAATCAAAGCTTACCCGTCAATATTTGCACATGCAGATACCTTAATGTTTGATTAGATTTTGTACAGACAGTTTTTTTTTCATTTGTTCTCCATATGCATATTGCGTCATATTTTTTTTAGAACAGCTTCGGGTTAGAGAAAAAAGGGTTTTTGTTTTTTTTGTTTCTGTCTTTCCAGTTTCAAGGCAAGTAAAGTATTTATCCGGTGCTTCATTAATGCAAGGCATTTCGCCAAAAGGAATCCACAGTTTAGCAGCCTACATTTAAAATAAATGTTCAAGGAAACCCATTCACCCTTCACGGTTTACACTTGCGAGTAAATGGCACTCAAAGAGGTGAATTTATTCAACCTTTCTCTCTGTTTGCTTGTCCTGCTGCACTGCAATCCATTACAGCAATTACATTTAGAGTAGAAATATTGTAAAGTAGGAAAATGGGTGCTCGCGTGGGGTCGCACACACCTGCATGTGTTCTGGACAGATCCCTACTGACCTTATTCTTCATTTAAACCGGGACACGTCCGTGTTCCAAAAGTTAGGAAACTTTCTTCCAGTGTTACCCTCAGTGCCATGATCTATGGAGCTGTTAGCTTTGTATTTCATAAATCTGCCAAAAATACGGTTACCCAGGAATTATACAACATAGTCAGAGAAAGGATGCAGCAGGAATTCATTTAGGCAGATATACGAGGAAGAAATTTGCCAATTTGAAGTATTTAACAGCATGCTCTGATGATAATAAATTCCTGTGAAGCCCCTTCCTTCGTTCATGGCCACTCAGGATCAAAAACAGTGAAGCTTTCACTAAAAACTTTACACTTAAACAGTATAATGATTATTAAAATGGAGGCTTAGGGATGACCGGAGGTGAGTGGTTGGTTTTGGTTTGATCAGTTGCTGTTACCCATCATGCTAACATTTGGGAAACTTGACTTAGTTTGAAATATTTGCTGTTTAATTCAAAATAAACTTGTAAATCTGCATATTACAATCACAAATGAGTAAACTTTCAAAGTCAGGTTGAAACGGCCAATCGGGACCGATTCTGTGTAGCAATTAGCTCTCTCCACCGCACACTTTGAAAAGACCATCCATCTTTAATCTTTATGATAAATATTTTCCCTCATCTGACCACTGGGGATGGTCTGTCGTGTGTCTTTGTTCCTGCTGTTTTACTGCATGAAAAACATGCAAAGGTCCTGTTTATCGCTGGAAACGCCCCCTTGCTGTGGAAGACGACGGCGCGTTTCCAGTCGTTTCTGATCTCTGTCTCAAAGCTCTGATCAGATGTTCGCAGACGTGTCTGATTACCGACATCAAACAAGAGATTTCCCATCCAGATTCTCACGTTTTGATGCAGCGTTTTTCCATCACTGTGACTTTTACGTGAGGCTCTGCAGTGTAATTAGAATGCCTTTGTAGGTCATCTCAGGTCATCAGTAATCTTCCCAGTAAGTGATGACTGATAGATGTAGGATCCTAATACCATCTGAAAGCTGCAGTCTAATTACAGAGTTGTCATAACTCTGGGTTCTTTTTCCTCACAGCTTTGTATGTCTGTCACTGACGTGGGCTCCATACCAGAAGTGCATCCTTATTGATTACTGTTAGATTATTTTTAAAATGAAGTCAAAAAATGGGAAACAAAACCAGAAATTCACACCTCTACTTCAAAATGGCTCCATTAATGGTTAACTATTTCTATTTATAGAAATCATTTATTTCTGACTGGCTTCTACACACTTCAGGAGACGTGAACTATCATTAGGAAATTTAAAGTTTGGACTGTCAACAACTAAAAAAGGGCTGGCAGCGTAACCACTCAGGCGTCCTCCTGACCCCCCTGTGACACTGTACAGTTTCATTGATCCATTTTCTAATTACTTCAGCGGTTCCATCAGTTTTGTATTGATATAGTGAGGATCTGATCAATGACATTCTAAGTCACCAATTACCAGACATCCCCTGCAGGCATGAATCAAAACGAAGCAGGAATGGATTTCTGAGAAGCTGTCTGCACAGCTGAAGCCCGAATGCAGAAACTATCCTCAACTTTTGTTCAAAACGGCCATTCAAGATAGTAGCCGTCAATGAAATTGTAGGCCTAAAAAGCGTTTTTTTGTCGCTGTAACATAAGCAGCGCCTTTGAGTGTTTTTGGAAAAGGCTCTTTGAAATCGCAGCATATGAAACAATCACCGCAGAATAACCTTCAGCCGCAGCAACATCCACCCTCGAATCCCTCTGAAGTACAATCAGAATCGTTAAGCTTTGGACAAACAAGCCTTTAAGTACAGGCTATGATCCTTACACCTAACACTGTCATTTCAAATGTCACGCAGGCTCACTCCAAATGTTAAAAGAAAAGGTTAGCTTCGGTTTTCCACAGAAACTGACTCACTGGGTCTGGATACAGTTTTAATCAAGTGATATGCATAAGACTTTTGTATTGCTGTTGGCATAGCACAAAAAAAGTAGCTTGTTTTCAAATGAAAACTATCAGCAACCTTCCTAATTTTCCTCTTTTTGCTGAAAGCACCAGGACAGTTCCCACTGCTGACAGTTTAAGTACATTTGTTTTCTTGGTACAAATATGAACCTGCCTTTATAGAGCCTCTCTGTTCCAAAGATTAAATAATAAAATATATATTTTTTGAAAACACTGAAATGTGCAGCAATAAAAAAAGTACAATATTACCCACCTGAGCTGTGCTGCACAGAGGTTAAAAAAAAGAAATATTCTTTTTTTTATCAGAAAATCTGATCTTTTTTATGTGGAGACGTTGAACATTTTGTCTTGTGTCTCTAAGCCGACATCATCACGAGATGTATGCATTTAAAATTCTCATAAGATGATAATAATTTGATCTGAAAATACAGCATCTAAGGGTATACGTTGTAGTGGGCTGATTGCTTCACCAGAACTAAGTGACTCGTAATTAAGTTGTATCTTTTTATTATCACTGTTCCACTCACATCCTCTTGCTGTGTTTTGGTTTGGATCCAAAAGTATCGCTGCCAAAGAAAGAAACTGGCTGCTTAATTGTGTATTAAAAAATAATGTTCAATAATATTCAATTTTCCAAACGCACGCTCCAAATCATTACACTGTCCAGATTGTTCATTTGAGACTAGTTACATTTATTCTTGTCATTTTAACAGAACCGCAGAACTCAAGTTTCATTTTTGCTGCTTTCAGACAAGCAAATACTAGCGGATCTTTTTGTTCTAATGTTTGGTGCAGTTCAAGAGTTACCCACGGGTGATGACATATTTTCTATACATCACCTATAAATGACTTACAGCTTTGAAAACGGCTGTTTTATGTCTGCAGGACAGGCTCAGTATGCATATGGGAAAGGTATTTAAAGCAATACTTCTGATCTAGTGGGCTTACATGGAAAAGTTATGAACAATTAGTATCTCACCTGTTGTAGGTACCCCTTTGATTCACCTCAGTTTGGAGTAATAGTTTCATTCTGACTTGACTGGTGAGCTAGTGGCTAGTCAGAGCAGAGTCAATACAAAAGTGGATTGTTGTCTTTTTAAAACGATGCCGACCTCAAAAATTTCATCGCAAACCTTTACATGTCAAGGTTGTGGAGTTAAGGAGCCAAGATTGTAGACAGCAGGAGGCAGGGAGGTATGATGTAATCTAAAACATGTTCATGAACAGGAAGTGAAACTCAAGGAAAAAACTTCCTGATGAACCGTGATGAGGTTGTGGGCGTGTTTATGTGGAACAATGACAACTCTCATTTCATTCTGCTGAGAAGCAGCTGGCCGAGGCTGTTAGATGTTAGATAGGCTGTTTGTTCAATAATGTATCTACGAAAGGCAAGATATTAACTGGTCATAAACATTCTATAGAATCCCACATTCAAAGAGCTGAACTATCCCTTTAACTTCATTCGGATGGAGATGATGGGATGTGAGACAACAGGTTCCTGAATCACTGTCTGTAAACTTTGAAACAGCACTGCAGATGGGGAAGATATCGTTTGGGCTTTACAACCAATCCCCCCCCCCCCCTTTTTTTATTTTTTATTTGGCTCATTAATCTAGTTTCAGCACCTATTAATTCCAAAAGCGAAATTAATTTTACTTTATAGGGCACGATAAAGCCGAGGTGCAGCCAGGGAAATTTCAATGAAAACAAAACATTCCTAACAAGTTTTAATGTTGTTGCTGTCGACAACAATTGGGCTGTTGTCTTCCACAGAAAAGACACTAATGTTCTCGAATGTTGTTGATGATGATGATGATGATGATGATGATGCAACATAATCTCACAAAAAAACATAATCACATAATCCTTTCCTGTAATGGTTTTAATGGCATCACACTGGAAAAATTGTGCCATTTTCTGATTTCTGAAAATGTGTTACCCAGACAACCATCATGACTACATGTTCCCTCCCAGTTCATGATGCTCCTGACTGCACTGAGCTGACATTTCTGACTTGAAGATAATCTTAGTTCCAAGTCACGGTCTAGCTGTCGGGAGGGCTGAAAGTCTGTGTTTCGCACACATTTGATAGGACTTTATAATGCAAGTATTTATGGAGCTTTGTTTGCGCTTGTGAGACGTTAGTAGAATCACGTCGTATTTCAAGAGAAGGTCTTGTTTGTTTGTTTGTCTTGTTTCTCTTCTTTTAATTGAAAGTACATCAAGCAGGTTTTTTTTGTTTTACACTAAATCAGAAAAGATCACAGCTTAAAATGTTAAAACAGTCAGGAGCAAAACTGAATAATTAATTGTCAACAGTGACTAATTGAAGTATTAATTTTCATGCTTTAAATTGACATGTGGGATACTTCAGCATTAAAATGATGATTCAGATAATTAAGGAGTGTGTTTTTGTTGAACAGTTAATATCTTACCTGTTGTAGATAGTTCCTCATTTAGAAGAAATTGTCTAAATCTGATTGATGAGCTAATGGCTAGTCCATCAACTGGGTTGCTGCAGTCTTACAGCTCATCTACACTCTTCTGAATATTTTTTTCAAACTAATATTTTCTTATAGTTTTCTTCATTTAAGCAATTCTAACAAATGCTGTAATTTCCATTCCTTACCACTAGGTGGTGAGAACTCCCACATTTACCACATATTAAAACAGAGAAAGGACATGCTCAACTTCACTAAAGATGTTCTCATTACTGTTTTAAAAAAAAATCGTTTACAGTTTCTGTTCAATCATTTACACAACCAAAAAATCCCCATGAGGTCGACCTCTAATCGGAGGGTTGGAGGTTCGATCCTCGGTCTGTGCAGCAAGCCTGAGTGTGCTTGGGCAAGATACTGAACTCCTCGCCCCTGATTGGTGTGTGAGTGAGATATAATAAAAGTGCTGTATATAGTGATTAAAATATATAATAGAAAAAGCATTGTATGAATGTGTGTGTGAATGGGTGAGTGAGAAATAATGCAAAGCACTTTGGTTAAAAATGTACTATAAAAGTGTGGACCATTTAACATTTGACAGCGCCAAATTCAGGATACAGTGAAATAGACCCAGAAAAAAAACTAAAAATGGCTCAATTTTTATTTATGTTTCTAGGTATCAAATGATAGTGGGCTATCTGGTAAGTCATTGTTTCTGAAAAGCTCCTTACAGTTTCTGCTGTCGTAACCAATAACAGAGTTTTTAAAAATATCAGGGTTTTTGTTTTTTGTTTGTTTTTTAACCAAAAACGTTTTGTGGTTGGATGGGAGTTGCAAACACAGTAACAAATGTTCATTTTTAAAAATATTCAGGGTAGCATGGACGAGACCTTAAACATTTTTTTAGCAGTTTTGTCATAAGTTGGAAGGACCTAAGGATGCAGACTGAGTAAGTAAAAGGCTGACAGGGCAGCAAATACCAAAATGAACTAAACAAGGAACACCCAGGGAACAAGTGGGAGAACAAACAGTATGGCAGCCTGATGACAGGGTGAGAACCTGGAGTATAAGAGCTGGGAGAGATGAGGAACAAGTGAATGCAACTGGGTTGACTGGCACTTGAGGGACAGGTTAGTAATGAGGAAAAGAAATGACTGAGGGAAGGCGGTGGTGTGTGACACAGGGGAGAAGCAGGAAATCAACAAGAAAGCAGCCAAGGAACATCAAGACACAATGAGCTGAATCTGCGATTACAAAAAAATAAAATAAAATAACCACAAAACAAGGAATCATGACCAGTTTTCATTGTTTAACATGGTGGCCAGTATTGCATTGTTTACAAAGAATTTTGTGCTGTTTGCAACCACAAATTCCAGCACCAGCAGCTAGCTGTAGCACATGAATCCAGTCTAAAATCATTATTTCTGCTGGTATAACAGCATGAATCATAACTAACAGTATTTTAAAGTTTACAAAGAAGAGTTCACGTGACATTTTAGAGAATTGAGTTTTTCAGCTCATTAATCCAGTCAGAAATTTACTCTATTTCTCCACACACAAGGTCGTTCAGTGAACTATCTACAACAGGTAAGATGTTTCTTGTTCATAACCTTTCCCCACTTCCCAATGTGTGAACTGTCACTTTATGTGATCGATACCCTTTTTCAGAACAAACACCTGAAATATTATTTCATCACACATTGACTAATTTAACCTTTGATTCTAGGATTATATTCTGTTACCTGCTGCAGATTTAAGGTTATGATTCTGAATGTTTTTCAGCGTGACTGACTGCTGGGGCTGACAGGTAAATGGTGGCGTGCTTTTACTGCAGAGGCTACTCTAACAAGCCTTGTAAAAATACTGTAAACGTTTACTATGCACGTACGCGCTCCTTTTTATAGACTTCTATAGCTCTGTTCTAATACTTGATACCATTTTGGATTGTACTGTGAACTAGTTCAGCAGTGTGAGGAGCGTTTACGTTTCTTTCGAGATTGGAAATATTCCTTTCTGCTGCAGTCAGCTAAAAGAAAAAAAAAAAAGAAAAGGAGAGCGAGATGGAGAGAAATCAGCTTGCAAGGGGAGAGAGGAGAGAGAACATGTGTTACTGAGATGGAAAATGAATAAAAGGATAACGCTGCTGTCAGGATGTGAGAAGGAAGAGCTCCAATATTTTCAACCTCCCGTTCACAGAGCATCCACCTTCCAGACAGATGGGGAAACAGAGGCAGGCTGTAAAAACTGCACAGTGCTGTTGTGTGTACCCCTTAACCATGACTTTACAGGATCCAGTCAGTATGAGAAGAAATACACGCCTTATTGTTGGTTTGAAATCACACAGAGCGCAGTATGTCACCTGTGTGGCCAGGATTTATGTGTCGACCCTTTTACAAAAAGCTCAGCACAGTCCAATCTGTCTTAGATCCTGTTTGCTCTCCCTCTAGCTGAAAAAAAAACTCTATTCATTATAAAATTGTAATTAGATTTTTAATTTAGGAAGGAAGGAGGTGCCAAAGTTGTCAGCACTAGAGCTGCTTTTAATCTATCCGGGCCTTTATAGAAAATTATTTACCATTTGTAATAGTCTGGTGATCCTGTCCTCCGTGAAAAATGGCCGAATCTTTCAAAGAGTCGGGTTTTTACAGCTCTCAAGCCGCTCCGTGGAGCATGCTTAGGGTTATAAATGATGTCTTCAGTGCTGCTGATGGTGGGGTTTGTAGTCCCCGTGGATATCAGTGCCGCATGTGACACCGGGAGCAATGCGTTTCCTTCCAGACACGCGCCCAGAAACGAGACTGGTGTCACAGTCATTGATATCACAGGTTTCCGATTGTATCTCACGTTCGAGATCATTTGCCGCCGCTGCTGCAGGGAGCGCCGCGTCCCATCCCGCACTTCAATGCGAAACATCTGTTTCCTTTTGCGACGCGTCCTTTATCACTGTGACACCGTTTTCAAACGGTTTCTGTTTTATTATTTAGAAAGAAATATGAGAGGAATTGATTGCAGCAACCCTGTGGTATGGAGCTCTACATGGAGCCTGGCTTATTTATTAAACCTGAGTCCTCTGAAATAACTATCATGGCAGCGATGCTTAACCTAGCAGGCACAGCTCTCATTATTCTTGAAATAAATCTCCCGATCTTTGTCTCGTTTGAAAGTTAAGGCTGTAGGACGACTGGTCAGTTTTGTTGTTTTTTTCCGCCCGTCAGACACCTTAAAGGCATTTGTGTCCCCCCCCCTCCCACCCACCGCTCTCTGACCTTCGTTGTCATGACAGTGAATTAAAGCTGGTTCAAGATCAAGGACAGCAAGAGAGGCAAAAACCGTTAAATTCACAGATGAAGAGTGGCAGAGGCTTTTACAGTGATGGACTGAGGGAATGAGATTGTGTGTGTGTGTGTGTGTGTGTGTGTGTGTGTGTGTGTGGGATGAAAAGACGAGATACATGAGGGCTTTAACTGAAGAGAAAGGCTGGACCAGAGCTCTGTTAAACAATGACAACTACATACAAAAACGAAAAGAGCAATCCTCAGAGAAATGATTGGCGCCCACCACCTTTTCTCGCCAAAGGTGTTGCATGATTTCTTAGTGCTTAGAGCACGTGCTGGGAATGACTCTCAGCCACTACCACACCAAATCGTAGCTCAGTATTTGTAAAATTGACCAAGTAAAAGATACTTTTGTGTTTGCATTTGCAAAGGTCGCTGAGCCATCTTGGATTAGGTTATCTCCAAAAGCCAATCGGTTATAGATGTACGTCCAATGATTACTTCTTGAGAATTTCATTCAGATCTGTCAGGTGTTTTATGAGATATTTTGCTAACTGACAGACACACACACACCGACAATTGCTCTATCACCTGCCTTTCATGACAGCGAGGGATAAATGTTTCTGCACAAAAAAAAAGTCAAATTTTTGTAATATTCTATATTCTTTCATGTCCTAATGCAAACATTTGTGTCACCTCAGAATAAAACTAAACACAGAGTGGAGAGTGCTACAGTAGATGCAATTATTGAACTAGCTTCCACAAACACTGGTAGATGGGCTGTTTTCCCTTTAATACAGGGTGCAGAACAGCAGCGTCTGAACAGACTGTGCTTTAGAATCTAATGGTAATCAATGGGTAAAGTAGACCCTGAAGTGGCCTCCACCTCCGTGTTTTATCAGGAAGTCTTAAACAGATTCCAGGAAACAACTGTTGGCCATGATTGTCGTGATTACTGAACAACTATTGAACCCCCTTCCTCCCCAAGATAAGATGCTGTTAGTGCTCCTCAGATCCAACAAGCAGGAGCTGTAATGCAAATGTCTTGGCGTTGTTTGAGACTTGAAACGGTTTGTTCACTCTAGTCAATAAAATGCTACAGAGCTCTGAGAACATTTTTTTTCCCCAGAAGGCACATAATAACCTGACTTGGCATCTACTGCACACAAACTCACAGACCCAAACAACCACCCACACACACACATACACACACTCAGAGCAGAGTGTGCCCAATGAAGGTGGTTTAGGCATTCACTAAAAATGTCCTTAAGGTGCCTTCCTTAGAAAGAGTGCCAAATATGGCCAATTGGAGAAACTCCAACCCAGCTAACAGGAGAGTATCTCAGGTTCACACAGAAAGGAATGATTACAGTGCCTATAAAAAGGTATTCAATTGAATTCAGTGGATGTTCCACACTTTTATTGCTGTCATAAATCAATCACGTTTCACTTTAAATTGGCCTTCTGTACAAAAAATATTTTTAAAAAAACAACCCCTCAATGTCAAAGTGAAATCCAGTTCCTACAGAGTAATACCAATTAAATAAAAATATGTAATGTAAAAAGAGTGATTGCATAAATAGTCACCCCTTTTACAATGACATTCCTAATTCGGTTCAGAGAAAAGAATATTTAAAGTGCAAGTCAGGGGGATGGATATGAAATGATTTCCAAAGCCTAAACATTGCAAGGAGTTCTGTTAGATCCATCATGAGAGATGGAAGGAATATGGGATGTGTGTAAATCTACCAGGAGCAGGCCGTCCTCACAAACTGAGTAACCGTGCAAGAAGAAAAATAAAGAGAGAGAGGCCACCACGACACCTGTGAGCTCCGAAGGAGGTCCAAGTGTTCAACTGTTGACCAGGTTCTTCAGCAGTCTGAGGTTTATGGAAGAGTGGCAAAGAGAACGACACTGTTGAAGGAAACTTGTTAAACCTCAACTAGAGTTTGCCAAGTGAGTTGCATATTTTTGTTTGATTAGTTTTCTGTTTTTAGGACATTAAATGTTAAGTTATATAGAGTTTTGCACCTATCTCCATGTAATACAAAAAGTTTATTCAGAATGAATTGGTGACACGGCTCCTCACTTTATGTCATGTGACTTTTCACTCGTAGTTAAAAGTACTCCCCACAGACAGACTGTACGTTTAAAACTCAAAATCTGAAACAAAAAACTCCATAATAAAATATTTCAAAAGTTTAACTCACTTGGTGATTGTCCAATATTTTGTGACCCTTACAGTTCTTGAATGGTGTTTCTAGCTCAAAGTATGTTGAAGTAGTAAGAGCAGAATGTTTTAAGAACGTTTGATGGATTTGCACCTCTTTCCTATGTTTTTTTCTTTTGGGTGGGTGGCGAACTACTTTGCCATGGTAACTCTAAATGCCACTAAGCACATTTAAACACCTGGAGTGTTTAATATGTGCAACTTCAAACTCCAGTTTGTTTTTCCTCTTGGTGCGTTTTGTTGGTGTACATATCAACACAATAAATGCACTCTGGTGTGGACCAAAACAAAAAAAACGTACCGAGCGTGAGCATGAGCTGACCTCGGTCCGACACGACTACCAGGTGTACCCTACAAAGTGGAGCCAAACGCCTTCCCATACCCAGGTATGCTTTGCATTCTGGGATGCATGAAACAAACTTCAGTAGAGAAACCAAAAATGAACCGAGGACTCACATGGTGCATATTCCTCTTTCAAAGACTGGTAATATAATAAACTTACTGAACACGTCTTTGGCGAGACCTGGTGGTTTTACTCTCAAGTTCTCCTGATCAGTCTACTAAAGGCAGAACGTCTTCTTCTGAAACCATAAAGCAGTATACTATTCATTCAATGGAATAGATTGGGTCAAATTCTCCATGTCTTCAGCTAGCTCAAAGCACAGCATCACCTTCCTGCGTTTACTTCTAGTACTCCTACCCCAGACACATACATCCAATCAGCAGTCTCAGTGTTGACACATTTTGATTTGCTTGTAGTTCACTTCCAGTTTTCTCTGTGGGAAAAGAAATCAAACCTCAGGGAAAAGCTACAAGTCAACAAACACATCAACTGGTTCCAACCAGAGTAAGCAAACTATAGGTGTGAAAACGACACAATGAGCCAAAGCTATCATTTTATTATGTATGTATTTTGTGAGGGTGCACTCCTCTGCTCTTGCCCCCATGCAATTAATAAAAATGTAAAATATAAAGAAATGCGTTTAGAGCTGAGAGTAATAAGTGCAAAAAGCTGACTTTGAAAGATCCAAACTATTAGGCTTGAACATTACATTACTGCAGTGAGATGAATGAGTTAACATCTGTTTTTTTTTTTCTTTTCTGTTTCTTGTGCTGAAATTATCTCAGTGGTGGCTTCAGTACAATGCAAATTTCAGCAAATACCCAGAAAGACAGTTCTACGGCGTTGGTATCCAGCTGGTATGAAGTCAAAGTATCTCATAGATTCAGTTGCCGGAGCTCTCAATTCACTGTGGACACATGCTGATATCTGTTTATTAGCATAAAGTGCAGGATTTTCTCTGGCAGATATTTGGTCATAAAACCTAACTAATGTGCAAACAAGCTTTGTGGAGCGATGACAGACGAAGGAAAATGTAAGGACCCAAGCTTATTGCAATTCATCCTGAGGGAAGGACATGCAAATTCATTACAGCACTGTTGAAAACTGCTGTTCCTACAAGGAATTCAGATCACATCACCGTTCGTGTTTTCACAAGTTCTAAATCCGGAGCAGCTCGTTGCGAGCACACAAATCACAGTGGACTGAAGACATAAGTTTGTTTGTTTTTTGGTTTTTTTTTTTTTGTTTTGGTCCTCGTGGAGTGCCTGTCGAGGCAGTTGCCACGTTATGCTAACAGCTACTACTCCACCCCCGTCACCTCCAACCACCTCTCCCCCCGGCTCCAGCTTCACTCCTGTGCGTATTATCTGCTCAAAACAGGCAAATGGAGGACAGGATAAAGAAGAGCACAAAGAAAAATCAGTCGCATTGTAGAGGCTGTGAATGATACCAGGCTTCCTTTGGTAGGAGACAAACTGTTGCATAATGCCCTACTGCACAACATCATCAATATATTGTTGGAGAAATCTGAGACTCCGAGTGGGAGGATCTGCTGAAGAAGATTCGTTATGATGCAAAGGTTACCTCATGCATAAATTCAGGCTTCAGATTTACCATCAAATCAACAATGTGCTAATTAGAAATTCCCTGCTTTCTGCCTTCTTTCTATCCCTTTGTGGGATTGAGATGGTGGGAATGTAAAACTAAGCACATCTTTGCCACGTATTTGAATAAATAAAGCAGTTTTTTTTTTTCCCCCCCATAACCGCTGTCAAGAAAAATCAAAAACTTCCAAAGCATCTTTTCCACAAACCTCCGAGCAGTGTCACTAATCCCTTTCATTTGATTCAGAAAGTGTGTCGTCAAGGCAGTTTAGTGGCGGATGGATTTCTGGATCTTTAGTCGTCTGGCAGCTCTCCTGTAACAGCAGATGAGTGGAAGAAGCTGGGATGGTTTCTGAAGAGCCCATCTCAGGACGCATGAGGAGCGGCAGCCAAATGCTTGAGAAGCAAAGGCTGATTACAGTGAAAGGTAGCCTAATTATTTAGACTTGGGGTCACCAAGAAAATTGGCTCAGGGGGCGAGAATACTTCTAAGCAGAGCCTGTGAGGGCTAGCCTTTGATGTGGAAAATAAAAGAATAAATAAATTACCATAATAAACATTATACTGGCAAATCAGGCTCACGGCTGTCAAACCTGATGTCAGGAGGTACGTGGTTGAGTAAAAATATCATTTCTTTTTTTACTCTGTATTTCAGCATTTTGGGTTTAGACACAGCATTTGTTGTTTGTTATTACAAGTCTTCTTTTTCTTCTTATTTTTATTTCAGCTGTTCCCTTTTCAGGGGTCTCCACAGCGAGTCATCCTCCATGTAACTCTGTCCTAAGTGTCCTCTGTCCTCACTCCAACTCCCTCCATGTCCTCTCTAACTGCATCCATATGTCTCCTCTTTGTCTCTTTCCTGGCAGCTGTGTCTCTAACTTCCTTCTACCAATATGTCCACTGTCCCTCCTCTGCACATGTCCAAACCATCAGTCTGGCCTCTAACTTTATCTGCCAGTCCTTCAACCTGTGCTGGACCTCTGATGACCTCATTCCTAATCCTGTCCATCCTTATCACTCCCAAGGAGAACCTCAACATCTTCAGCTCTGCCACTTCCAGTTCTGTCTCCTGTCTTTTTGTCAGCCCCACTGTCTCCAAACCAAACAACACAGCTGCTCTCACCACTGTCCTGTAAACCTTTCCTCTGACCTTTGCTGCCACCCTTTAGTCACAAATCACTCCTGAGACTTTTCTCCATCCACTCCATCCTGCCTGGACTCTCTTCTTCACCTCTTTACCACACTCCCCGTTTTCCTGGACAGTGGACCCTAGTTCCTTGAAGTCCTGCACCTTTGTGACCTCTGCTCCTTGTAGCCTCACTGTTCCACCTGCCTCCCTCTCATTCACACACATGGACGTTTTGGAGTTTTTGATGAGGAAAATGTCAATTAAAATAAATAAATAAAAAGGTTTCTGGTAGTTCTGTTTGGAAGGAGATGTTAAAGTTTTTCAGAAACAGTGACGTTTCTATTTTGTGCGTGCCCACTATCACTTTGTGCTTTAGAAATACTAACAAATATGAAGGCGTTTTTGCCATATTTTCTTAATCTGTTTCAGTTTCTTCTGACCTTGTTACAATTAAACTTTGATCAAGGGCTGAAATGGTTAATAACGGAAAGGAAAGTGTAAACACTACCAAAGAAAACATTAGCCACGCTAAAAGTGTTCTTTCTCTGCATTTTTATATGTCATTAATTGGGTGGTTCTCACCACCTAGTGGTGTGGCATGAGTATTTCAGTGTTATTGTTATAATGTGAGTGGATAAGGAATGTAAACTTAAAATGTGTGACTATATATATATATGTCTCTGTTTAAAAAATATTCATAGTGGAGACGGCCAAAAGCCATGTTTGTTTTAAATATGAGTTTCGTCAGCTTTATGTTGTAACACAGATGGAATTTGCCATACTCTTTTTCTTAAATTATTTTTTTCCCTAAGTCACTGTACTTGAATGGCAAAAAAAAACAAAACTGTGAGAAGTGTAAAACCATATTACAAAAGTAAAATAAAAGACCTTGAAACAGATTTAATAAAACGTTGTGAGCTGAAAGTGGCCAGAAGAGGCCCACGGGCCACCAATAGATGCTCTCTGATGAAGCCTTTTGGGTTGTTCCTTTTTATCATACTTCTTTTTTCCACATTCAAAAGCTTTCCAAACTATTACCCCTAAAAGAATATGTTGTCAATTTAGCAATGCATGCATCACACTGATACAGCACAACCAGAGATAATGGTCACCATCCATTTAGATTTCCTGTCCACCTTTTTTTTTTTTTTTTTGAGTATTTTTGAGACAATTTAGGCTCAGCATTCAGATGAGTTATCAGCCATTACTGGTTTCCTTTTTAATGACAGAAATAGCTTTAATTTTTCAAACATGTTTTTCGGACTGTACTTCCAGGATGAGGCTTCTCAGAGCTCATGGACGCGGGCTGTTTTCACTGGTGACTCATGCTGCACAAGTGGGTTGAACTTCTATATATTTCAGATAAAGTCTTTATAACATAAAGTTCACCTTTCTGAGAGCTCTGGCCAATAACACACTCTGAGCCCATTAATAGGCAAGATTAAGATTCATTCTTTATTTTCTACACACCCTATTTTAGGTGGAAATGCATCACATTAAGAACATTATGGGACCTGTAAAATGACTGTGGCTTCATTTTCCATGTTAATGACATTTTTTTTTTTAACAAAGATCCCACTTGGTGATCTTTTCCTCGAGCCTCTCATTATGCCGCCTCAGAGCTCTCTTCTAGTTTCCCCAGACTGAAAATAAAATGTGCTGCATGTGCAGGGAGGATTAAATCAGATCGTCCTGAACTCCTTTAAATATTCAACGTCGCGCCGCTCCGTATGAAATAACTCACCACGTGGAACAGGACAGATCAGTTGCTCAATGAAGCACACATTTGCATTTGCACTTCAGTTTGCATAATTAGCCCTCCGCACGCAGGTCCATTTGCTGTCATTCTGTCAGCTCGAGCAGCACCTTCGCCTCCCACTGCCACCAAACGGCTCTCATTACCACTCACTCCCCTGCAGCACGCTCCCCCCCCCTCCCGGCTGGCAACAGACACCCATGTGCCCTGACAGAGCAGCACTACATCTCCTCTCCGGGCCAAGCCTGCAATCCTTCACCTGTCAGACAGGTTCGGAGGACTAACCTTGGATGGGAGCCAGTCCGCTCACTCAGTGCGAGCCAGGTCCACTATCTTGGCCCGCTGGGCTCTGGGCCCACACACATTAATCCCGAGCAGACTGCGAAGCTTGAAGCAACTTCCTCCTTTTTGCTCCCGCGCACCGGCAGCAACTGACCTCGCTCAACAGCGTCCACGAGCATTCGGTGGCAGCAAAGCCAAGGTGGTGGCGTTTTCCTCCATGGAACGATGGGCTTTTAATTGTTAAAGTTGGGCTTTTGATAGCATCTCGTCTAAAAACAAAAGGAGAGGGGGGGGGGATCAAAACGGCTCACTTCATTTCACCCCAAGATCTGTTCAGTAACGCAACCAAGCAATAATTAATTAAAGCATTAAGTTTCAGAGAGCACAGCTAATTAGGGAACTTCATTTTCACAGACTAATATTGCTTCTCACAGTGTTTTCATCAGAGGGGATAAACTTCTCAAAAAGTTTTGGGCGCGCAGTATTAGGTTGCATAATTTGCTCCGGGACAAATATCCCTCGCTTATAACTCTTCCCATCTAATTAAAAAAATCTGACTATGAAGGCGGCTAATGTGCTGCTGCCTTTTACTGCCGCTGTGTAACTGATATTCAGAGCAAAATTAGACATCTGAATGCAAAATGAAAACCTTTTGGGTCATTAGGGTGATTGAGGATGTTTGGAATGTGCGCTGCAGACAAACACGCTCAAATAAAAACAAAACCGGAGAAATGTCGTGTGCCGAAACACTTGAAACACCCAAGAAGCTAAAACTGACCTGTTGAAGTTGGAACAAGCAGAATGGAACGGAAATGAGCAAAACGGTGTCCAAAATATTAAAGTACAAGAACTTTAGCGGAAAGCTAAATGTAGCCTAAAAGAGCTAAAAGCTAATTGTGGCTGTACAGCAGCTAATAGCTAAATGTAGCATAAAAAAATAATAAAGCAAGTATGCTGAGGCAGTGGAATTAAACGGATCTCGATGTATTTCGAAGTGATGGGAATTTTATTTTATTTTTGTAGCTAAGGGCAAAAATTTTGAAAACCTATAAAAGTTACAGAAAACAACAGTCAACGTGCACTGATCCCAGTCGAGCTGAACGTTCTGATACACAAATGGCAGAAACTGCAAAGTCTGCAGTATTTTGAGCCCCCCCACCCCCACCCCCCACCCAAAAAAAAACAAAAAAAAAACCATCCAGAAGAAGACATGCAGGAAAGCAACAGTGTTATTGTTGTACCGTAACATTCACGCAGCGAAGAGTATCAAATTGGAACTTTTTATGAGTTTTTTTTTTACTTCATGTTTTTGGTTGTTGTTGTTGTTTGTTTGTTTTTGTTTTGACATTTAAATCTCTAGCAGCCCTTCCTAATGTATTATTGATAAGAACTTGTTCAGCCGCACTTTTAAAACACGAATCTGTGTTCGATTGACCCTCAATCAAACGCTGCCTCTGGTTAACACCGAGCACCACTCTCTGCTCCATTAAATGTTGGAAGTCAGTTTCATGTCACAGATGTGACGCAGAGGCCAGCCATTTTACCCCATAGCTGCTGCCAACGCCAATTATTCAGGGTGAGAGATCAGCGTGACTGCAGGCCATTTTATTATGCTGATTATTAAACCACACTGACAGGACTACCTGCACTAATGACTCCATATTCATTTTTTATTTACCAGCTTCACGAATCAATGCTGTCTGATGCCAGTTATCTCAAAATAGCAGCCAGAATCACAGCAGCCAAGATTAATTGACCGACCGATTAATCTGTGGAGCTCGGATTGACAACTCTGGTGCAGATTTAAATGTAGAGAAGTTCCTGCCTGTGTATTTGTTGCCTCTGGTGTGCCAGTGGTTACCTTGTCATTTTGGCTGAACCTGTGGTTCTGTGTTGCCAAGAGAAGTACTTTTAGCCTTTGAATTATTGAGTCGTTCACTTTTCCCAACTAAACAACAACTTGCGTTCATATTTATAGCTGTGGCTTGTTCACGGTGTGTGTGACGGCTTATCAGAGGTGGAGCCAGGAACATTTTACGGCTGTGGCAAAACTGGGACAGACTAGACGGGGGAGGGGGGGCTGCTAATGTTGAAGGAACCGTAAATCTTAAATCTGTACTTTTGACCTTTTAGTGTCAGTTTCTCTAGAAAGGTCGTGAACAATTAATCCGTTGTGGTTAGAGGATAATTCTGACCAGACTAACGAGCTAACGGCTAGTCTGAGCTCAAACCACAGACCAAAAAGGATTGCTCCCGTATTAAAACATAAAAAAATTGTAGATGTAAATCCAAAGATTATTTTCTGAAAGTTTGATTTAAATCCATTTTGTGGTTCATGAGATGTTTTTACATCAGACACACACACACACACACACACACACACACACACATTATTGTCCACTTCCCCCTTGGTGTAAATCATCACTATCAATTATGCTTATGGAGGAATTTTATTATTATTTTTTTCAATCAAATACAAAAAGGGGCACAATTTAAGAGTTTGTCACACCGGCCTCTCGCTTATGTCAGGATGAAACACCTGCTGTTCAAATTTAATTACTGTCCATCAACTTCTGACCAGCTTCAGAGAATAATGCAGTCAGAAAGCCAGGCAGTTATTAATAATGAACACTGTTTTCATGCTAAAAACACAGCCAGTATGAATGATTAATAATGTGTCAGTTTTGGCTTCACTTTTAAATAAAACAATACCATTTTGCGAAACTTTTCGGATGCCTGTCGTCGCAGGTTTTGTGTTCACGCCGACGACGCGTTCGTCTTTTCTTCTGCTTGTCATTTAATTCCGCTTTCGGCAACGGTCGGGGGTTGTTTTTTTTCTTTTTTCAAAATGTCAGCTGCTGACTCAAGGGACTGATCTGTTTCTTTTTTTATTATTTATTTATTTATTTATGTGTGCATCAAAATATAATGGCTGTTTTGTCCTGTCTTCATTTTTTACACGTTCCGTGAATAATGGAGACGATCGAGGGCGTAAGACTAGCAGCTGGCATGAGCATAGACCCTGTGATTTAAATATATAAAAAAAAATGTGTTAGATTCAGAAAAATGTCCCATTTCTTTGTCCCCATCGGTGAATTTAAACAGCTGGCTCCAACTGGAAGAGTCAAGTGTGTGTGTGTGTATATGTGTGTGTGCTCCAATAAAACATGCAGATGCTGCTAACCACACACGAGCTTTGTTTTTGTGAAGTTCACATTTCAGCGTGGAGCAGACGTTCTCTCAGGGACTAAAGGTTTCTCATTAATTTTTGAATTTGCACTGGGGCCGTGAGCGGGGCCACAGAGGCTTTTTGTTTGATGTATGATTCATGTTAAGTGACTTATTACCTATTACAGTCAAACCCGTCCCGGCCATTTCAAAAGCTCTTTGGATTCGTCGTTTTCGGTGCGTCTCAGCTGCTTTAAACGCACGACTTTAAATTTTTGATAGAGTGCCGCGAATTAAAACCGGTACAAATCCTACTTTTCCGACAAATGTTTATGCGTGCATCGTCGTCGCCGAAAGGCAAAGGTGGACAACGATGTTTTTGCTCGTGTGTCTGGAACCAAAATATCTCATCGACCAGAGGTCACCTTTTATTGCTCCTCTCAGAAAGAAATTATTAAATGTATGTCTAGAACTGAATAACTTTTGTAGTCAGTCCAATTCAAGATGGCCGCCACAGCTAACTGACATTAAAAAAACACAAAAACGGCTATAATGCAGTCAATTTTACATACATTGACCTAAAGTTTGGTGTGCTAGTAGCTGTGACTGATCCCAACTAATACTCTGACCTCTAACTGGTTTTACTAGATCCTCGTTTAAATTATTGCCATAAACAATTTGGAGTCAACTTTGTCTGTTAGCAAAATATCCCATGAACTATTGGATGGACCTCAATGAAACTTCCAGGATATAATCATTGGATGTAATTCTGCAAATGGTTATTCTTTGAAGCCAACCAAATTCCAGATGATGCCCACAACCAGCTCACCTTAGAAAACAGAAAAATGGTTTTAATTCAGTCAGTTTTACAAACATTGAGCTGAAATCTGATGTGGTAGTAGCTGGGAGTCATTCACAACACATACTCCCAAGTGCTAATCATTGCACAGGATTTTTGCTTAAAACCTTGGCATTAACTGTTGGAGTCAGTCTTGTTTCTCTGTTAAAAAAATATCTCATGACCCACTGGATGGATTTTAATGAAAATTTCAGGAAATAATCATTGGTTGCACTTCTATAATGGATTAGCTTCAAAGAAAACTTAATTGGTATTAGACTACACAAAACTCAGTTGATTTTACACATACTGAGATAAAAATTGATATGGTAGTAGCTGAGAGTCATTCACAACAAATACATTGAAAGTGGCATCTCTGAATATCGCATGTTTTTTTTCAAGGTTTAAAAAGGTTTTGGACTGAACCTTTTACAGTAAAGTCAACCAGAACCTCAAACTGTGCTCCAGTCACCGAGGTGCAGGTTGTGAGATCGGTGTTCAAGGGCTCAGTTTCAGTGGAGTGTACTTTAGAGCTATAGACACTGTTTGTCCAATCACTGGGGCTGTACTCTGAAGATTATAGTCCTGAAGATTGGAGTCCTCGCTGGTTTGTTCAAATCCAAACATCCGTATTGCCTTGCTTTGTAAAAGAGCAAAAATCCAAAGAACAAAATAAAAAAATAAAATAAAAAGGGTCTGACACGAGAAACTGATGTGTCTTGACACCTCAGCCAAACAAAAACTGGTTTAGGAAGTCAATCAAAAATAATTGCCAGCTCCGTCTGTACACAGTGCAGGTGTGCTGTCTGCCGCCTGCAGCTCTTCCTCTTACATCTCTCTGTTAGCGTTCGCTTGTTCTGTAGCCTCCTTCATCGCTTTGAACTGATCCAAAACACGCCGACGAGCTCTGCTGCTAACCTGGTGCTTTTTTGTTTTTAACAAAGTTGCTTATTTCCAATCAGTCCCCTCCATTACTACTTCAAAGACAAGTTCAGATCTTTTAAAGTGGGATTCTGTGGGAGGAAAAAAATTATGAACAGTTAATATCTTACATGTTGCAGATAGCTCTTTAAACAGCCTCACTTTAGAGGTTGGAAGTTTGATTCTGACCAGATTAATGAACTAATAGATAGTTAGATAGAGCGAGGCCAAAGCTAAAGTGGATTGCTGCCATCTTACAGTTCTTTCATGATCACTCAGGCCTAATTTATAAAAACTTTTAACATCATTAGCAAAATACCCCAGATCCTCTGCATAATGAAACACTTTTGTAAGAATTATACACCATTGCACCTATAAAAAATATTCTTTGTCACCATATTAAACAGACATTGTTCATATAATCTAATTCTTTTTCTTTCTTTACCATACGCGTCTATTAAAGGGTCTTAAAAAGTCCGAAATTTAACCCACTGACACTTGGAGAACCTCAGAAATAATTTAATCAGTACAAAGTGGAGAATTAATGTTTCAACTCATTACTTTAGCCTAAATTATGGTTGCAAAGTTCCAGTAATTTTCACATTGGAAACAGAATTAACAGGAATTTATAGGAATAAACTTGGAATTTAAAATTTTAATGGTTGGACCTTAACAGGGGCTTTAAACACAGTTGGCAAAAATATATTTTAGCATAACCTTGTCTAAAACAACCAGATTTTATTGCTGTACCGTGCAAAGAGAGCCTAAAACATGGTCAACGGTATCACCGGGACATGTAGGGACAAAGGAAAACAGTTGCAATTTTGCACAGAATTGTAAATAATTTTGTTAAATACAATTTACTGAAATTTGTTTTTTATGTGGCTAAAATGACAAAAACTATTAAAAAAAGCCTAAATAATGCTCAAATAACATGTAAATAGTATTTTTTAGAGTTGTTTTTGATTTTTCTGTATGCACATTTAGACATTTCAATGATTTTCTTTGTTCTATGCAGTATACAGATTTATTTTTTGTGAATACAAAGACATAACACATGAAAGAACATCATGTAATGTGAATATTTTTGTGTAGAGTTATGTACAGGAAAAGGGCAATGAAAGGAGAGAGAACTGTAGAAATGTTCAAAATCTGTTCTTCTCTAAAGGTTTTGGTACATTAATGTAATCAGTGGTGTCATCATGTGAAAATTAAGTCATTTATAAACTCATTATTTCATTATCTGCCTAGGACAAGTCAAAAGGTTCATATTTTTGTTTAAATTACCCCCAATTTCCAGTTAATTCCTTAAAATTTCTGTGGAAATTTTATTAGTTTGTAATATTTCCTGAATTCTCCAGCTTAACGTCTCATGGAAAGAATCCAAGAAAGTTTCTGAAAATTTACCCAAAATTTAGTATCGACCCAACCCCAAGATCGGCAATGGCATCGAGAATCACACCCCTCGCTGAACGCCTCAGAAAAGCCGAACTGTCCCTTTCTAAGATGCTCCTTTTGTAGTGACGAGAGTTCACCACATTCCCAGCTGCAGTGAGGAGGAAACCAACCTTGAGCAGTCAGTAAAATCAAATGAAACTCTTTAACAAGGCCGCTGAGTTGGCCTCAAAACGGAAATCGCAAAACATTCCAGCTAGCTCTCAAACTCCCAGCTCCTTTTTTTCAGCACGTGGCGCAGCTCGCGTGTCTGTGACGCGGCGGCAACACATGGAGGAGTTTGGATAGAACAAGTCAGCTCCTCGGGGCGGTTTTGTTTAATTAAAGATGGTGCTCATTACCTCATCACTGCTCCTCCTACATCACTGTGGCCTTTTCAGCTCACCTCAATATTGTTCTGCAGGAGATTCAGAGGCTGTGTAAATTAATAAGAGTGGCTGTCAGCGAAGACTAAAATACTGCACTTCATTCCAGGAAGCAGTTAATTATCATAAATTTACTGGGGTGTTTTTTTTTTCTTTTTGTCAATATCAATCTACGAGCTTGTAAATATATTTCTAAAAAACACAAGCCGACATTCTTCTTCAAATATTGATTGAAGCCTGTGGCAGATTGCTGATCTACGAGTACCCCACTGGAGACGTATTAGGCCTTCTGATGAAATCTGACACAATGCCTCCAACAGACTAATCAACGCTGCTGAAATACGAACCACAAGTTTCTAATCGAATTAATCATTAAAAAATAGAGAGGTCTAGCATTTCATGAAGAAATGCACATCGCACATCGCCTTCCATGCTAGAGTTTTAGACTTATGGTGAGAAATGACAGAGTTGTTGCCATTTTGGTCAATCCTTATGCATAATGTTGTTTTTAATCTTGTACAATATTGCAATATCTCCCGTGATTTCTTAGCTGTTGGAGTCTTCTTTGTGAATCAGTCTCAGCTACTGCTGCACCAAATTTTAGCTCAGTATCTGTAAAATTCACCAAGATATAGCCATTTCTTTGTTGGCTGAGGTCAGTTAGCTATGGCGGACATTTTGGATTGGGTTGACCCCAAAAGTTTATCACTTCTAGATATATGTCCAGTCATAACTTTCTGAGAGTTTCTCTGAAATTTGAGTAGTGGTTTCTGAGATATTTTGCTAACAGACAAACAGAGTTGATTCCACCAGTTAATGCCAAGCCTCTTAGCAAAGATGTTGCACAATGTGTTGTGTCCAAAGTATGTGCTGGGGATGATGCTGAAGCACTATCACAGCAAACTCCAGCTCAACATCTGTAAAACTGTCTGAGTTATGGCCATTTTTGTGTCATCTATTGTCAGTTGGCTGTGGCGGCCATCTTGAATTTAGTTGAGTTCAAAAGTTAATCAGTTGTATACATATATCCAGGGGTTACTTTCTGAAAGTTTCATTGAAATCTGTTCTATGGTTCATGAGATATTTTGCTAACAGAAATACAGAATTGATTCCAATCATAAAAGACAAAGTTTTAAATACAGATTTTGCGCGACCAGTTAGCGCTCTCTCTGTAAGTTAAGGATCAGTCTCAGCTACTACCACACCAAATTCTAACTCACTTTCTGTAAAACTAACTGATTCATAGCCATTTTTTTGTGTTTGCTAAGATCCCTGCTGCTGCCGCCGCCGTGAAGATTGTCTATAAACAGCAAAAGGAGCGTAACTGTGTCTTCCTAAATCAACTTGTCTTTGAACATTTTCACTCTCTCTTGCCGCATTTACCAGCAGGGCGGTGGTCGGACACAGAGAGCCGCCGCCGGATGACAGCAAAGACAACATCACCATTTTCACCCGAATCCTCGACCGGCTGCTGGATGGATATGACAACAGGCTACGTCCTGGGCTCGGAGGTAGGTTATGATTTATGATTGATCGCAGACAGCCACACAGAAAATGGTTCCACCAGAATCTCCTGTGTGCCGCTGCTCGGGGAAAAAAAACAACAGCGCCCACAGATATTGTGATGCATTAACACGTGTTTCAGGCAATGCATGAAGTCATAAATATTTATGTCCATTAGACCGTGATGTCAGGCAGTATTATTCTTAATAAAATACCTCCTTTAGACAAAACAAACACAGAAAGCCTGAAGTAAGCGCACTGAACAGGTGCAGCGGTGAGATACCAGCCTTAGTTTAGGCGTTCTGTGATAAAATGAAGGAACGCACATCACCCGTCGCCCTTCATGCCAGAGTTTTAGACAAAGACCATCTTAGAATGAGAAGTTGGAAACGTTTTGATCAAACTTTGCAAATGACGTTGTTCTCAGAGCATCGGTTAACGATCAGCCAAATTTTAGCTCCATATCTGTAAAATTGTCTGAACTATAGCGGTTTATTACAGCCGTTAACGCTGGACTTTAATTATGGCGGCGGCGGCCATCTTGAATTAGCTTGGCTCCAAAAGTTAATCAGTTGTAGATGCACAGCCAGTGATTACTGAGATCTGAAAAGTCTCCATTTTGGAACGCATTTGTCCTGTTTTTTGCACCAAAAATCCTGTAAGCAGAAAATCTCTGCTTTTAAAAGTAGCTGGTGTCGTGTAAACAGGCCGTTAATCAAAAGAAACAAAATGGTGGGAATACTTTACATAGAGCTGCATGAATTATGTTTTAGAAGATTTTTTTTGTTGTTGACAAATAATAACATATCCCGCTGCCTTTGTTTAAAATATTACACTGGCAGCTTTTTCAGCGTTTCCCTGACACAAAAAGTCTGAGACCCTTGGTGCTGCGAGGCGTTGGAGCTGGTACAGATGATAAACCAGCACCAGGATGATGAACGCCGGTGACTTCCTGCAGCCCTAATTTGAAAATGCACCCTCCCCTAGGTGGAAGTCTTTGTTCAATCATATCCAAAATGGCAAATAAGCATATACGTCAGTGAAAATCCCACTAATTGAGGCCATTTGATCCAAGCATCCATCCCTCCAAGGACAACATACTGCATAACAGTTAGCCCACATGCTCATCAAGCAGGCTTCATTATTCCTCAACCGGCCAGCTGGAATGTCCGTTTCTGCTCTGCTGCTTGTTGCTCAAGCTGCGAGCGCGCCCACCGGGTCCAGAACCACCAGGGTGGATAACCTGGTCTCTGTGGCAGCAGCCATGAGGACAAACCACATGCAGCTCATTAATGTCGCGATCCACTTCTGCTCCCGTCTCCAGGGAGACGGAGATGATCAGCGTCCTTCCAGCACTGGTTTTCAGTGGATAATACAGGTGCAAATATAGCTAATATCATTTATCTTGTTTGCTACAGTTGCTCACTTACAGTTCAGTAGTGTCATGGCGTGAAGGACTAAACATCTGGTTTTGCCTGTGGCGCTGTGTGAGTGTATGTCTGTCTGTAGCTTTAGCAAAATATCTCATGAACCACAGGGCAGATTTTAATTAAACTTTCAGGAAGTAATCACTGGATGAACATCTACAACCCATTAGCCTTCAGAGACAGCCCAATACAAGATGGCCTCCGCAGCTAATCAAGGTTAGCCAACCCAGAAATTGCTACAAAAACAGCTGTGGTGTAGCAATAGCTGGTAAAATCAAATCGGCCGAGATGATTTTAGTTTAAACTCTGGCATGAAAGGTGGTGGGCGATATGCATCTTTTAGGGGTGCAAGGCTTTTTTAAAGATTCCGAGTTTCTGTTTTAGGACCCTAAAACCCATTGTTATAGTCTATTATAATTTAAATTAATAGGTGGCTAATTAGCAAAATACTCAAGAGACTGATTAAAAGCTCCCATTTTTTTATCTGAGAGCTGTATAGGATGTGCAATAGTGCTTCGACCTAGCTTTTTTGTCTAACAAAAAAACAAAAATAGGCATGAGAGCAACAGAGCAAAACACAGATGGCCATACATGACCGTCTGACACGATGCTGGACAGAAATTGGAAAAATCCATTTCACATTTTATTTTCGGCGGCGCACGCATCAGCAGCTCTGCTCCACCGCTCTGGTGTGTTGTTGTAAACAGAAACGGGGCAGCTCGTTCTGTTTCCCTGCCTAAACCTGCCACGCAAACTGCTGACTTTGTGTTGCGATAATCGCATATTTGGGAGAGCCATTTATGTCGCCGGAATGATTAATGTGGAAAAGTGGATCTCATCTCTCTGCGGGGCCCTTTGCCAAAGGATTAGAGACTTACCTGTGGGTGGTCGCTTAGATCTGGGACACAGTTAGAGCTGAGGATCCATTCACTTTTGGAGAAAGGCCTCATCTATCTCTAGTTGTTGCTGCTCCACTGGGAGCGGCAATTTGTCTCGCCTGTGGCCCGAGAGCCTGCTCTGCACAATTGCCCCAGAGGAGCTGATTCAGCCCACACTGAAGAGGGCAACTTTTGATCTGTCACGACTTTCATCTCATGCCCTACTTAATGCTGCATTTAAACCGTTTGTTAAACGCTCAGAAACAATCCGTCTGTATCGCTCAATTAATATCAAATTTAAAAAGTCTTCACTGAGTCTATATAATGATCAGTTTGATCGTCGTTACCGTAACAAGAAGCATTTCTAATTAATGTGATAGAACAAAAGCAATTACGGGTCTCGTATAGTAGCATCATGTGCAATGGCACACGTAATTATAAATTTAAAAATACATCAACCTGGTAATAGTTATGCCATAGTCACGCTGCTGTATACCTCATTATGTTTAATGTGATTATCGTGTGTATATAGATATGTAATGGCTGCAACATCTGCCCATTATTTGACTTAAAAACTACACAGAGACACATGTGCTGTGTGCTGAGCAGCTGCATTCTGTTCCTGAATCACGAGTCCCTCGGGTTCCCGTAAATGTTTTTGGGGCATGCTAACGAGCACTAATTTGGGTCAAAAGGGACACCTTCTCTCCAAAGATGCAGACCCGAGGCATGGCCCAGAGGACTTCTTCTGCCTTGGTGGACAAAACCAGCTCCAGTCAAACACATTGGCATTTTACTCAACAAAAGATTTCTCAAAGCATCTGCGAAGTAGCTTACAGCTGCATTCTGCGTCTGAATCGGGGTCAGGGGGGGAAAAAAAAAAAATCTTTAGCCAAGTCATCTGAGTTGATATTACCTGCGGTGTTTAGCACCTCGGGCATTCTTTGAAGCGCAT
The DNA here is from genome assembly GCF_001649575.2 of Kryptolebias marmoratus. NCBI lineage: Eukaryota > Metazoa > Chordata > Actinopteri > Cyprinodontiformes > Rivulidae > Kryptolebias > Kryptolebias marmoratus. The sequence continues at coordinate 18,450,662 of NC_051442.1, forward strand.
CATGAAGGTTGTTTATTTGGTTCTCAAACTTGCAGTCTGTAGTTTAAAAACCAGGATCTGGATCGGACTATTTTTTAATGACGCTGTGGCCTTGGCAGAATCACCTCCGGGTGATTCTAGTTGTTTATTTGTTTACTTAGTTTGAACAGTCTCCTAAGCTATTTATAGGTTTTCTGAGTGTGTTAACCAGACTTTAAAATCATGTAAACAGCTAAATCCTTTAGTATCACCCAAACTGAGTACTGCTTCTTGTCTCTTTCCACAGAGAGTGTGACAGAAGTGAGGACAAACATTTATGTGACAAGTTTTGGACCAGTGTCTGACACAGACATGGTGAGTACTCCTCTTCTTCGTCCTTCTAAGACTGCTAAATGAAAGAAAAACATCCACTTAAGCAATTTGATCACTTCACAGGCAGTTGCTAAATAATTACTTGACTAAAGTCAAGCTAAAAAGCTACAGTGGGGTTGCTGAACCCATATTCGTCATCTCTTTTATTTTGTTGCCTTACATCTCTGAGTTTAAGTGGATTTTTTTATTTGATTGCAAGTAAAGGACCAATACAAAACTCTTCACATTAAGGAAGTTAATTTGGGGATAAGTAGCCTGGAAAAAAAACTAGAAAAACAAAACATTGATTACAAGAAGAAAAAAAAAGGCAGACTGTTTGGAATTTCTTCTCCAAGCAAGTGGAAGAAGGTGCGTTATCCCCACAGTGTAGCATGTTGGTGGCAGCATCATGATGTGGGGATGTTTTTTTTAAAATTATTATTATTATTATTGGCAGAGACTGGGGAACTGGTCAGAGGTAAAGGAGAGGTGGATGGTGCCAAATAAATCCTGAGGGAAACCTAGTTGAGTTTTCCAGAGATTTGAGACTTAGACAGAGGTCCACCTTCCAGCAGGACACTGAGCTGAAACACACAGCTGAAGCAACACTCCACTGGTTTAAGGAGAACTAGTTAAATGTCCTGGAGTGGTTCGGTTAAACCCCAGACCTCAATCCAACTGAGAATCTCTGGTTTGATTTAAAGATTGTTGTAAACAAGCAGCACCCATCCAACCTGAAGGAAGTGGAGAGGTTTTGCCAAGAAGGGGCAAAAACTCCAGTGGCTAAATGTGCCATGCTTGTGCCTGAAGAGATTTGAACAATCTTTCAAGTGTTTTGTTTTGTTTAATAAATATTTACAACAACCTTCTAAACACAATTTACAGCCGCTGCATGGCTAGCGGCTGTAAATTGTGTGGCTAGAACGGACGACTTTGGAGAGGTAAAAAGACAACAATAGAGCAATCTTTGCCAGCCGGAGCAGATGACACTTCTGACACAATCTGACATCTTCCAAAACATTTCAAATTGACTTGCTCTGAGTCAAAGTCGGCAACTATTCCGAGCTCTCTCCCAGGACCTTGTGCAACATTTGATATATTTAATCATGCAACCCTAATTGACCACCATGGGCTCTGGGTTGTTTGCTTTGTTTTTTTGTTTTATTGTTGAAAGGTCCCGAACTAACTTGACAGTCTGTATGACAAAGCAAGTAATATAAGTTTTGGTCTCACTAGACAACAACTTTATATTTTACAATGCTTCTTTGCTCAGCTCAGAGCCAAGCTGTCAGGCTTCCGGAAGCCAACAAGGATCTCTTGAGGCTCTCACAGACTTACGTGAATACCATTATAGAGGAAGTGGAAGCAAATGTCTTTTTCTTTTATTGGTCATTTATTAATATTTATAAGATAAAGTGGTACTGTTGCACAACTTCAGAACAGCAATCAACTTCCTTGGAATCTTGGTACGCTATGGGCATAAGGCAGAAATGGATCTTTCTCGGTTTTACAAGGATTTCATCAAATGTTGGGGAACCAGGACATTGTGATGAGAAATGGCCTACTGGAACAAGACATTACCAGATGAGGGCAGAAAACTTAGCGTTGTTGGAATGCTACTATAAGAGCAAGCCCAATGAGAGAAGTTAAATGGAAAGGATGTGGGAACTATTGAAAATTCAAAACCTAACATCAAGATTGACTTCAAAACAACTTCAAACCCGGTGTTCCACCATTTACATGAGGAATCTCTCATCACATCTAAAGACTGGTGTTTTTAAGGTCAGTTGGCTAGGGCAGCCTTGTTGAATGAGGTTGACTTTAAAAGGGAATCCGTTGTCGATGTGCATCCAATAATTACTTCATGCAAGTTGCAGAAAAGTTTGTCCTGTGGTTCATTAGATATTTTGCCAACAGACAGATATGCAAACACACACTTGCACACACACACACATACAGATGAGGGCAAAAACAAATAAGATTACAGTAATCATTTGAAGCTTGCAAGTGCCCAAATATTATGGCTTGCTAGTTGAGCAATTAGAGAATGTCACAGCCAAACAACCATCACCAGCATTATATGGAAAAACTAAACCATTATACGGATTGAAGTTCATGCTGTAGGCTGGTGAAGATGCTTTATTTTCCTATTTTAGCTGTCTATCAAGAGTGGACGTAACAGTAAACAAATTAAATCATTACACAGCAGACTACCTTGTATGCTTCAATGTGAGTTAACTAGTGGCCTCACGAGAGTTTAGATATTTTATCTTAGTGAAAAAAATAATGATGGTATGGTTTAAACTTTACAAAAATCAGTAACTACTGATCTCCAAATAGCTAATTCTTTTTACATACAATTATACATGCACATATCTATATATACTGAATAAAGTGGCTGCCCCTGTTTACCATCTAATCTCTCTTTGCAACTTCCTTTCTGTGTAAAGAAACAAACACAATGTTAGTCGGGTTGTTTTTTTTTGTTCATTCCACTGGGCAAACTCCACCTCAGAAGCGTTAAGTCATGACACCACTAATATTTTCTCTTTGACACCACTGTCGTTTGTTTTCCACTAAAGGGGGGGTGAGGAGAAGGAGGTTACATGACGTTGCTCCACTTTATACTTCAAATTGGAACAGTACTTGGGCTCCACATAGGAAGTTTCATAAGTACAAGAGTACATACATACAGACAAGTACGTATACTGAGAAACAGCTACCATCACACGGTCATTGTTGTGCATTTTGACTCCAAAACCTATGGCACCTATCCTGCCGCTACCTTTTGATCCTCCACTAACAAAAGGAAAAAGGCCTGCCACGTTTTCATCTCTCTTTTATAGCACCTTTTTCAGCCATGTCACGTTTACTACCTCACTGTACACATACCCTGCTTCAAACCAGTTGACAGTCACTGGCTGGTGAACTCACTCGAGCATTTGCAAGTTAAACATTAATGAGACCTAAAGAACAAGCAAATGTTCCACTCAAATATGCATGGTCACGGATAAAATCCAATAAATGTGTGTTCTAACATGTAGTCATGCGCCAACCATAACAATAACTTCTATAAACAAAAAATGGGCAAAATGATAAAAAAGAAAACTGTTATTGCCAATTTTATTTACCTCACCTCAAAAGAAAGTTTATTTTTAGTTATTTATTTGTTTTTTGTCAGTGTTGCAAGTTATTTCCACCCGTCTTCAGGACAGAGATTCTAGGTTTGAGTCTAGCCCTGCCTTTGTGTCGACACAGTACGTGAAACACTGTATTCTCAGCTTGCTTTCAGAGAGTTGGCTCACTCGCTTTACTACAATAGACAGTGCTTCATCTTTTTCAGGGCACATCACCTTCGGGGTCTCTCAGAGCTCAGTTTTAGATCGAGACTTATTCTTTTCACATGCTCCACTTGGCAGGAACATGAATCAACAGAAAACAGCTTGGGACACAGAATCCCACTAGCGGTAATGTTTTGAACAGATAAACGGATAGCGAGGTCAGTGCAGGTGTATTCTGCCCACAGTCAAAGGCAAAAAAAAAAATAGCTGCATATACAAATATGCACCATTGTCAAAGATCCATCTATGGTATCCATTGTTTCCACATGTGTAAAAATAAATCTAAAATGTCACTGTTTGGATTTTTTGGTTTATCATAGTGGTGGCAGTGTATCCGTGATGTCGGGCCCTCATGCATCGACGTGGTTTAGGGCAGAACTGTTCATGCTTGCCCCATGCCTAGACTACAATCAGGATTGTAATAAGGCCATGTTAAGAACTTATGTGATACCTGCTGAAGTAGTGTTGTATTATAGGGGCCTGGAAATTGTAAATGAAGCTCAAGGGTTTGAACAACGATCAATGTTATGGATGCTTTTTCCCCCCCAACGTTCCAGAGAGGCCTTACTTGGAGCCAACATGTATATCAGTGTGATGAAAACGTGCCTATTAGCGACAACAGTGTCTCTTTGTGAGTGTATTTTTGTGTCTTGAGGTAGTATCTCACTGCACTGTGGCTACTGGGGACTAGTTAGAGACACAAAATTGCAAGAAATTACGCAAATTTTCACTAGGAATTACATTGAATTAGTGTTTGGCAAAAGTTCGTTCCAAAATTTGTCTAAAGTTTGCATGTGTATCGTGCAAAGGTTGTGTGATACAGCTCCAAAACTGTAGAATTGGCTTAATTAAATTGAGAAGGGTTCCAGACGGATTGGGGCTAGTGAGGATGTTGCTTTGGTCGGTTGTGGTGATGAAAGAGTTGAGTCGAAAGGCAAAGCTCTTGATTTACAGGTCAGTCTACATTCCAACCCTCACATATGGCCATGAGGTTTGGATCGTGACCAAAAGAATAAGATCCTGGATACAAGTGAGCTTCCTTCCTAAGGTGGCTGGGCTCAGCCTTAGAGATGAGGTGAGGAGCTCGGTCATCTGGGGGGAAACTCGGAGTAGAGCTGCTGCTCCTTCATATCAAAAGGAGTTCGTTGGGGTGGTTTAAGCAACAGATTAGGATGCCTCCCTTTAAAAGTTTTCAGGTACGTCCCAATGGGAAGAGACCTCACAGCAGACCCAGAACTCACTGGCGGGATTATGTATCATCTTTGGTCTGGGAACGCCTTGCGATTCCCCATGAGAAGCTTGAGAGTGTTGCTGGGGAGAGGGCTGTCAGGGTTTCTCTTCTGGACCTGTTTCCTTCGCTACCTGACCACGGATAAGCAGTAGAAGATGGATGGATGAGTTTCAGACACCCACAATTACTCTTTGACTACTTTTGGGAGAAAATTTGGCCTGTAAAATTTTTGATTACGTTAAAATTTCCAGTGACATAGGAGGAAAATAACACTAAGAGTACTAGGAGAGTATCAGAATCTTGATTGCCTTTATGCTGAAGAAGGTGTTTCTAATTTCCCACCAATCTAGCTGTGTTCAAATAATCCTTGATTGTCAAGGGGGCCTAAGTCTAAAAAAAAAGATGGTCAGGGTTTATTCTTCATATGATGGAACCAACATCAAAAGCTTCTACAAAACGCTACATATACTCTATATAAACATGCAAAATGTTCCCTATTGTTGTAAATGCACTGAAAAAACTGAGCTAGATATGCATTCATCTAGCTCACATTGGTTGGGTGCCTTTGCATGTTTTTCTCACAGCATATAAACCTTTGTGCATATCAGAACAAAACCTCTGTAGATTAATGTCTCTCTTCCTCTTACACTCCAATAATTCCTCCCACGGACTCTACAAAAGTCTACCCTCACCAAAGATTAAATTTGATGCTATTGTACAGTGGCAGCTATAAGCTCACCACACATCAGGACTCTGAGCTCTTGGGTTCTTTTGACAAGACCGATGATTATACAGTACAGTGAGCAAAATTGGAGAGTAGGTTGCAATAAAAAAGTAGGTCTTGACCATGGACTTAAATAATAAGAGGTTTGAAATGCTGAAATTGATGCCTGTCTCTAAAACAGAGGGCACCTTCTGAAGATGAGTCTGTGGGAGAGTTTATCTGTTTTTAGAGTTAACAGAGTAAAAGTGGTTGTTGGATTTTATCGACAAAGATCTTAGCCATGTTTATAGATGCAGTTAAGGTAAAACACCAGGTGTGCAGAAGGGCACACGGTGGCACTCAGATCTCATAAAAGCATGCCTACATCAGATCAGGGTCAGGTCCTGTTCTTATTCTCTAGATTGTAAAGTTTCCAGGCTGCCAAGCTGAACGAGTGTGGAGTGGAGCAGTCTCCGAGTTTAAAGCAGTGCTGCACACATTTTCTGTGAAATAAGAGCAAGCACCAGTTTTATAGGTCAGTGGAAATAGAATTGGCTGATCCTGAAGGTATTTCAGATGTGGAAGAGAGTTTAAAGATGTTTCTCCTTTATGTGTTCACCAAAGGAAAGTTGTGCTTCAGGAACAATTCAGCTGAGATTAGCTGGTAACTTTGAGGAAGCTGACATTAAAACAGAAAAAAAAAACAACGCAGTGCTCGAGACATTAAGAATTTTAAATTATTTCAAAAAGAAGTCCAAAATTATAGACATTTTTTATATTTATTTAATTACTCTGTTTATATTGACAGCAAAAAGCATGATAGATTCTGTGGTATAAAGGCATGAGGATAGTTTTACTTTGGATATCAGTATAATAAATGGTTCATGACCATAATCCTCATGCTAATCAACCCTTTTTTTATTTAGATATCATGAAACTACTTTTAACTAACAGTAGTGCAAGACTAAGAAAACAAGCAGTAGAATCAGCATTTACAGCCAATCAAACTGAGTTTTTTAACATTTTAAAGAGATTTTGAAGATCGTTAATGTCTATAGTTTCCACCCTGAGAGAAGGAGTGCCAGATTATATTAGTGATCTACCAAGCAGTCAATCGTGGACTGAAGCATTCCAATGAAGGTCATTGCTATCTCGAGACGAGTGCTGCTGGTGTGGCTAGAAATGTAGAGCTGAATACATTTGAGAGAATATTAAAGCTGGGATGTTCCTAGAGGGTGCATACTCTATACCCCTGGCATGTCATACTTTTATGTTGTGTACATCCAGTGGTCCAATTACACAATCTATGCAACATCAAGTGTCCCAGAAATGTCTGCTTCTCACACACCCCTAGGGCCACTCATTCAGTCTTCACTCAGACTCCAATACTCCATCTCTGCTTTTAGTGTCCCATTTCACCACAGGAGGGAAGTAACTGCATGTCGACTTCAGAGTCGAACAACAACACAAATAAACCGGCACGTATAGTGGAATTGTGTGGACCCTCTTCTGCAGTTTGACCCAACAGAAATCAAAATGTAGGTCGTGATCCATATGTTGATCCGTGGCAAGAAAAAAAAAAATAGATGGATGGGTTTCTCTGCCTCGAGCCACTCAAGAAGTCACATCTCATTCACATGCATGCAGCGTTGCAGCACATGTACCTGTTTTATGGAGGGGTTTGACAGGCCTGTGCAGATGGGAAGCAATTCAGGTTGTCACATGTTCTGCGCTGAAGCTTGTTCTGTCATTGGTAACGGACTAATCTCCCTACAAATCCATTCTCTGTAAGTAACCACTTCTGACGATAAGATTTTCAGCATACCAGTGTGTGTTTAAATATCAGGAAACCGATCAGTTCAAGGTCTTTATGAAGAAGAGGGATATCTGTGCTGGTAAAAATTTAAAGGTGAACTCTGTTATTCTGTATCAATCATGTTGTCCTTGTTTAATGACCTGCAAGCTCAATTTAGCTCCTTTGCAAACACAGAATTCAGATTTGTCCTCAGAGCACCTTTCCGAGCAAATATACTCTTAAAATAGAGTTTCATTTTTATTTCTTACCTCTTCTACAGTACAGGGCAATGTTTCCCCAGTGTCACAATATAATTCATGTGCAAGACAGGAACAATTTAAAAGCAGAGTAGAGAGCTAGTTCAAAACTATGGGGTGTACTTTTTGTGAGAATAGAAGCTAACAGGACTTGAGTATTTAAATAACCTACAATTACCCAGCAATTATATAAATGTGTGTGTGGGGGTGTGACTATTGTGATTAGGAGCCAACGCTAATATTGGTCCTTGTATAAACAGGTTTATTTTCTAACCGGATAATAAAATCAGGAAAGGCAGACACTAATGTTTTTACCTGTGCCTGTGTCTTGGTTTGCCTGTAGTGTTAGCAAAATATTTCATAAACCACTAGACGGATTTTAATGGAACTCTCAAAGTAATCGCTGGATGCACGTCTACAACTGAATATCTTTTGGAGTCATCTTCATATAAGATGGCCACCACAGCTAATCCACATTAGCCAGCACACGTAGAGGAGTTTAAGTATCTGGAAGTCTTGTTCACGAGTGATGGTAGGATGGAGCGGAACATGGATCGACTTAGAGATAAGGTGAGGAGCTCCGTCAATCGGGGGGAGCTCGGAGTAGAGCTGCTGCTCCTTCACATCAAAAGGAGCCAGCTGAGGTGGTTCAGACATCTGATTAGGATGCCTCCTGGACACCTCCCATTGGAGACCACAGCGCAAACCCAGAACTCACTGGAGGGGTTATGTATCCTCTCTGGCCTGGGAACACCTTGGGATCCCCCAGGAGGAGCTGGAGAGTGTTGCTGGAAAGAGGGATGTCTGATAAGCGGTAGAACCAGATGGATGGATGATAAAAACATTAAAATGATGAGACAAGGCAGAAGGGTTTACACTTATCAGTTTAACAATAAATATGTTGCCATACGTTTCTCAGCAAAACTTTCCTTAAAATCTAAGGGACCCTTCAGACCAAAAGTGGAGCTCACCACTTGGTGAGTTCTGTGTTTCAAAGCAGGAATCTCAGCACAAAATTGGCAGAGTTTTCAAAACCATGAGTAAACTGGTCTTCATACAGTGCTGTTGGGAATAATACTGCATCTGCCTCACAGAAAACAAGCTCTGGCAGTATCCCTTCTTGTGAGGAGAAAGAAAGAGAAGCAGCAAGTACATCTGTGTGTACATGAGATGGTATGATCCAAAGAGCATTGAGGTGTGACGAACTCAGGCTCATGGGAAGCCGTTTGTCTAGCTGCTGCACGAGTGTACATCATGGAGCACTGAGGTCAAAGTTTAACTAATGTTTTGCACTCTGCTTGTCTCTTACTCAGTCCAGTGTAAAATTCTTTTTGTGCGAAACATGCAACACAAACGATTGGGTTTCAAAGCAGGTCTGAAAGCCCCTTAAGAGATTTCACCTTGACTAGCACTCTGAGTCGTACAAATGTTATACTGTTGGCGCCAATTAAAGAACAAATCCATTCACAGAACAAGTTCAGATCCACTCAAATCCAAATAAAGACCAGTGCAAATCAGAAAGAAATGGGTTTTTGAACGTGAAAGCCCAGAATGAGAGCTGGAGCTCAGAGTAACTCCTGCTGACGAAACAACGCTGCGACGGTGAAGCAGCATTCTCACACTGAAAAGAGGGCATTATCTTTTTTTGATAAGCCTCTCCTCCAAACATTTTGTCCCAACAGAGGCAAACATCATCTACATATCTTTTCCCATATATGATTCTGAAGATTTTTTTTTTTTCATCTCCTAAAAACGAAAACAAAAACAGCCCAGAAATACACTGAATAACTCATGATTACACAGTACACGAGCAGGCAACAAACAGCTAATCAAACATGTAAATGGTCGATAATATGCCCAGTGGGGTTTGACAGAGTGTAGATGTTGTGTCGTTCATCTGCTTACTGTCGACTAGTTGAACTGATTAAATGAATGCTTGGTAATTTCTACAGTGAAATGGGCCACTCACTCTGATATTACGGATTAAAAACTGTCAAAATTTTAAGAAAACGTGGTTTTTGATCCTCTTCGATAATTGTATCATTGAATTTATAACACTGAGTCTTGTGTAAAATTGAAGTGAATGCTCAATTTTCACAGTGATGGATGGGGAAAATGCAGCTTTTAAAATGCAGTTTTATTCTGCCAAAAATAAACATATTGTTTTGTTGTTGAAAGAATTTTTTAAAAGGAGGCCCCAGGGGTTTCAGTCTTGCGCCCACACAGAAACGAAGTTTTGGGAACCTTAAAAATGGTAGTCTTTGAAACCGGGATCCAGGGCGAAAAGATCTTGAGATGCCACTTTGGTGTTTCTGTGTGGATGGCCAAATACAACCTTTTTTGTTCGTAACTGAACAACGTTCGTGTTATTACACGAATGTACATGTACGGAGCACAGATAGATGATGGTGCAGAGGCTACAGAATCAGTCCGCTTGATCAGTGCATCTAGTCAGTCAAAAGTTTACTCAATTCCTGGCAGACTGGTGCGCTGTCATAGACTATAACGCAGTCATTTTTATATATATTAAACTAAAATTTGGTGTGGTAGTAGCTGAGAGTCATTCACAGCACATAATTCAGGTGTTGCGCCTTACAGCATTTACAAGGTTTTACCAAAATGCCTTCAGCTTCATCCCTTCTTCATCAAAAGATAATCTTAGTTTGAAACTCTGGCATGCGTGTGATTGTGCATTTGTTGATTTAAAGATTACTGTTTGACGTGTGGCGCGGTGAAGCCCTGAACATATTTAAACTCCGAGCTGAAGGATCTCTGAGTGTAATCGGCGTTGCTTTAGGATTCACAGCTCATTGCAAGTCTCACACAGGTTACTCTCCCAGCAGGGAAATGTGAACGGCAGGCAAGAAGTGAAGCGAGGGAGGATAATTTACAACAAGAGACCGAGGAGGAGTCGTAATTAAAGCATTGATCAAGCCTCTGGCTGATGATTACAATGCCCAGAGAGAGGGAGAGAGAGAAATCCTGCAGAGCCGGGTCCGATAGATGGAGGCGATGGGTATCATTACAGCGCAATCAGCCACAATGTTAACTCTGACCTGCTGTGTGCAGACAAAAACACAAGGCATCATATGTCATGCATATCATTTCTGTGCCATACATTTGGTAAACAGGTCATTCTGTAACATAATACTCAGTCAAAGGCCATTTATCAAATCTTTCACTAACATGTGTTGTCGATTTGTTTGGCTGAATAAGACCGAAGATCCCAGAAACAACCACAGGTGACTGAAATAAGCCAAGGAAAACCAAATTAACAGTAAAATGTGATGACATTAATAAAAATGGATGTAATAGGCTGAGTGTTTCAAAATTAATGAACTCATTCATTTGAGATAAAAAGCTGTTTTAATATTCTATCAGACACAACCTTCCTGCTATTATCGGTGAGTCTAATTTATTTTTTTTTTCCTTCATGCTCAGACTCGTTTAATGGAGTCTAGCTTACATCCGACTTTAGCACTTCATCAGCCTCCCCCCCATCATCTCTTCTTTTTCTCCTCGTAGCTTTCAGCCTTGCTGCCATGTACGCCAGGAAAGGAGATATTTCTGTGCGTGATAACTTTTTGTTTTGATTTATAATCTCTAATTATTGCCTGCCGCCAAAGGCAAAACGGCGATAATGTTTTGTCTGGTGTGCACGTGTTCAGTTGTGTGTAGTGTTAGCACCATATATTGTGAACCTGTGGCTGAACTTTATTGAAACTGCAGCTGATTAACGTTTAGAGTCAACCTCATTCAAGATGGTATCCACAGCTATGAGACTTTAGCAAACACAAAAAAATTGGTGGGGTAGTACCTGAGAGTCATCCCCAACACATACCCTGAGCACAAACGGATCGCATGAGATGTGTTGGCCATTAACTATTGGAGTCAGCTGTGTGTAAGAAGGTGGTTTGGATGGGAAACATGCCTATAAAGAAATATTTTATTCATTGCATCTAATTAAACTCTGCATTGCAAATGGGCAATAAAAACAACATGCATGAAAATTTAATTACATGAGAAGGATTTCAAGTACTTCGTTTTCGTGACTAAAATGGTTGAATATTATGACATTGTGTGAAAGTGGTTTGCCATTTCAGAGTTGCTGCATTTCTATATTAAATGGAAAAAACAAAATGTACCTGTGGTAGAAGTTCACAGTATGAAGTTCTTTTGAGATTGCATGCCATAAAATGAAACAGAATTGAAATATTTTGATATGACTTGTAATATAATGAAAGGTACAATGCAAAAGCATTATCAGTGAATCACCTTCATTTCTGTTTGTCCATTATTCCTCTCTTTCCATTACAGTTTTTAATTTGTCATACCTTCTACAGCTTTAAAAAAAAACATGCAAAACTATAAAAAATAATACATTAAAACATGCAACTCATTAGGAAAATAATGTGCTCTGACTTTTTGAAACAGTTCCTAGTATGGTGTAGATAGAACTAGCAAAATAAAAATAAAAGAAAAGGTCCAGGAACAGAACGGAAAGATTTTGCTGAAATGAGCGATAAAACCCAGTCCTTTTTTGAGGTCTATAACTCAGAAATAATTCAAAATAAAAACCTCATTCAAGGCTTAAACAGGTTTCCAGAAAGTTGAACCAAATTATTTACACAATCATAGTTTAAATTTTAGGATTTTCTGAACTTTCTGAATTTCTTTTGCAAAGTTTTCTTATCCTAACTACATATACATCAAAACAGAATTTCTTTTTTTGTTTTTGTCTTTTATCCAAATGGCTTATGGTGCAGAGTGGGCACGGCCAAACACTCATTGACTTCTATTATATTTGAGCTCAGAAATTTAAAACTGGAAGTGAAGGATAATTTTTAACTTGTCATATTTCCTACATAAAACAATGTAGACACATAAAAATCGATGTGTGATAACCAGACACTTTTGCCACTTTTGGTTCAGGACTTTTTTTCAGTAAGTCTTTACTTTTCACACAACAGTTTGTTTGAGGGTTACTTTCTAGTCTGCATTTCTATCTTATTTAGAGCGTTCTTAGGGAGTGAGTGACACAGATGTCTAGTTACCATGGTGACCCTAAAGACCCATTGTTAGGTGGTTTAACTATTCTTTTTTGTCTTGGTTCTCTTTACACTTCGAATACAGTTCATATATAAACATTGGCATTTTGTCATCTTAGAGTCCAAAATTACTATTGTGTCTCTTAAGGCAATAGCTGCATTCAGAATATTTCTAATTTCATCTCTAAGTGATATTCTCTGGCTGGCTGACACAGTACTAGGGCTCCACAATATCATAGTATCAGTGTGTGCAAAATCTGCAATAAATAATACACACATTTGACCAATCAGATGCTCTTGATGCCCTTAGCCAGTGTACATAATGGTGCCTGAGATGTTAAAACTCAAACTGCTGGGAGCTTCATGATGACCAAAGAGAAGGAGAGAAGTCAGAATGTGAGTTTATCGCAACAACAACAATAATTTCACAGTTGCGTGTTTTTCTGTAATTCTGCAGGCCTACTCTTTTTTTGTGGTGTTGCTGTAAAGCTCATACTCTGCAAAAGGGATGGGGAATAACTTGAAATTTCAAACAGTCCCTAAAATGTACAAATTTGAATAGTTTATGTGACTATTGTTTTAAAAAAGCGACTGTTTTGTTAGCACTAGCACAGGGTGGCAGCAGTGCGCCAAGTTGTGTTTTTAATGATAAAAGTTCCTAAATAAAACAGGAAAAAACCTCAAATGATCTTGTGTCTGTTTGTCACAGTTTAATTTAGAAAGTCTTCATCCCGACTGTTGTTCTTACACCAAAATTGAGAAATAGGCAATAGTCCTAAATCATAAAGCAGTTGCTGAGATGAGTCGTTTTTTTTAATAAACGTGATAAATTGTTTTTCGGGTTACTTTCAAAAAGTAGTTTTGCATGAAGTGCCCCTATCCCTAATGCACATTTTATTCACTGTGTGGACTTGAATTAATCTAGAAACCACAGTCGAAGTCACTCCCTACATCCTCACATTTTCAGCTTTCCAATATGCGAACCTTGTACAAGCACAAAAATGGGAAATGTACTTTTTATTGAAAACACTTCGTTTATTTTCAAAATACCATCTGTAATACAGATGTTAAAAAGGAGCAAAGTCATTCATAATTCTCCCTTCTATAAAAGAGACATATATTTTTGAAGCTCCGGTTGGATGGAAGCCCCACACTGTCTCCTCCGTCAAGGGGAAATCAATCACTCTGTCCCTGGAGGAGCACCAGCTGGCATCAGAACCGACTGTGCTGTTTGGCCCCGTGAAGATTGGCTCTATACGTCTCCTCGTTCCTGCCTTTCAATCTTCAAATTAATTCCATGTGTTTACAGGCGATTTCTGTCCAAAGGGGGGGAAAAAAAGGCAAATGATGGCTTCACCTTAGCCAGCCTGCGTTATTGTCTCTGTATTCCTCTTTGGCCTTTCAAATAATGAAATGCATAACATGAGTCTAAATGTGGTGATGGGTAATTAATTGGGCTTTCAGGCGCCAAAGTCTGTTAAAGTCCTTTTGCAAAGTTTTGGTCAAAAGCCAAGCAGGAAACAATAAATTACAGTTAGCTGGTGTTCTGTGTTTGTGGTCATCAGGGCTTTTTCTGCCCTGAAAAGTTCCTATTTTTTCTTCCCCGTTCAGACGTGTAACCCAGGACCAAACTCAAAGGGATGTCACTTATGTAAAAGAGATGAACGACTTGTTGAGCTCGGTTTTATTAGTTGTATGGCTTTGTTTGGGTGCCTCGGAGATTACTGAGCTGGGGCTACAATTAGATGAAGAAGCGAACCCCGGCAGTGGAAGTGGCTGAGGAAAACGTGGGTTGGTGTCTCATTTCTCGCCTTTATCTGTCGGCGAGGCTCTCTGCGGACTTTATTAAAAGCGCCTCTGTAAGCAGCGACGTGGCCTGTTTTACAGGACTGTAGGTTTTTCCAGCCGTCGGGAGGTCAATCAAATCAATTAACAGACGTCCACCCTGCGTTGTTTAGAGGAGCCCTGTTGATGTGTTGAGTGGAAACACTGCACCTCCCCTGCTGGGCGTGATTACTTCCTGTTGTTAAAGCCACTGAGAAATTAATTTATTGGATTTTCACTCGGGGAGTAACCAGTTACAGTCAGCTGGCACAACAGTTTACTGCTGCACTGTAGTAAAAAGCACAAAGAGCTAATTAGGAAGAGTTAGGATGTTGTGCTTTTGTTGATCAATAACAACACGTCCTGTTGCATGTGACAGAGATGGCTTCTTTCCATCTTGTTCTGGTGAAACGATTGATGCGCAGCTGCTGCACGCAGCTGGTGAGGAAAAGGTTGTTGATAAGACACCAAGTCCTATTTAATTAAAATGAAATAAACTCATAATGATTGGCTACTTCCTGCAATTGTTTGATTTAATTATTCATGCTGGTGACAACATGGAGATAATTAGTTGTGCATCAATAAAAAAGTGAAGCAGATGCATTTTATTGTTTCCTGACGCCCGTTTGTCACTTCTTTGTTGGGTGCTTCATGTGCGAATCATAGAGGCTTCATTTCAAACACAGATTTTATGTCGGGATTTAAATCAACATCACTATGAAACACGTCTTCTAAGGCACAGCTTTTAAAATTACTTCCCCAACAAAAAGCCGAGCTTCAGACAAAGAAATGAAATCAAACTGCACATGTTGAAAGGTCATGTACTGCACTGATGATTGTGATCCGTCTTGGGCGACTAAAATCATCAAGATTTGTGTTGCTGTCCTTGTGTACCGGCTGGTTCTAACACTGGACCGTTGTAACGTCTGTACACCCCACATACAAGTATCCACGCAGCATACAAGCAATGTGATCCATATCAAACTAAACCAAGTGCTGGTTCAGATGTCTAAAGCACCTACGAGGTCATCCCTTTCCCCAGCGACACTTTCCAGCTCCTCTTGGGGAATCCCGAGGCCTTCTCGGGCCAGAGAGGATACAGTGAAGGTCTGCTGACCTTCACACACTGTTTTGACTGTCTGCTGAATGCTCCAGCGACTGCCCAATTATGTAGGTAAAAAAAAAAGAAATTAGTATTGTTATTGGGCCAGATTACAACACTTTTTTAGTGAGTTTTAAACTAAGATCATCTCATGATGAAAAATGGAGTTAATCTTTTTGGTAAGACTAAAGTCTCGCTGATGTGTTAGCTTTTAGGAGTTTGAGGGTGACTCTCAGGTATCACCACACTAAACTTTAGCTCAGTATCTGTAAATATCAGGGAGTTATGGCCATTTTTGTGTTGGCTAAGGTTGATGAGCTCTGGCAGCCTTCGTTGTGGTTGTACATCCAGTGATTACTTTCTGAGCGTTTTACTTCTTTTTTTTATCTCCCTTTTGCCTTCGCCGGTGGGTGATAAAGCAGAAGAGTAATGACAGGGAAATTTAATATTAAAGGAACAGTCTGTAATGTAAACAGTGAAGCCGAATGAGTAATAAGTAATAACACTATCGCTCCACTCGTGATGCTACCCACTGTGGATGCACAGCCTTTGTAAATCAGGTTGTTTACTGTGCACACCCAACTGCATGTGTAGCAAATTACATCCAAATTGGACCATTCATTATGAGTGCTTAACTATTTTTGTCAGTGATTGTTAATTGTACCTATCTTTTAGGATATATACAGTAAAATGTAGTGGTTAATTCATGTTAAAAACGATGGCTAGCTGAAAGCAGGTGTATATAGTTCGCACAATAACTATAAATTATTTATACATTTGCCAATAAAGGTTTTTGATATTTAAAAGACAATTTTTTTTGCAAATGTAAATTTATTTGATAAATGTAAATATTATACACATGCAGGAAGAGTAAACTTCTAAATATCATATTTAATTAATAATGACCCCATTCCAAAAGGATCCTATTTCACTTTTTTCTTCTTTATATTAAATTTAGCTTCCGTTCATATCTTTAATTAAGCCTGACCTTTTTCCTGCCTTTACATGTTAAAAAAGGTGTCACAACAAGTCTGTAAGCTGTTATCTTGCAAACCCCGTTATGATAATGTGCTCTCTGCAGGAGTACACCATTGATGTCTTCTTCCGTCAGAGTTGGAGGGACGAGAGGCTCAAGTTTGACGGGCCCATGCAGGTTCTACCACTCAACAACCTCCTGGCCAGTAAGATCTGGACTCCTGATACCTTCTTCCACAACGGAAAGAAATCTGTCGCCCACAACATGACAACTCCAAACAAACTGCTACGACTAGTGGACAACGGGACTCTTCTCTACACGATGAGGTGAGTCGTATTACCCATTATCGTACAGTGAGACTTTTTTTTTCTGGTTCTCCCTTTTTTTTTTTTTTTTATTGTACTTCGTAAGTCATACTATTGGATACTCTTAGAACCTCAGCCAAGGTTCTGAGCGAGCCAAACTCGTATCATTCAGGGAGGTACTAAAAGCTCGTTACAAACTCATTTAGAGCAATAGGCACTCTATAACTCTCTTTACTGCTCAATTGAAGTCAATTTGGATAAAATGAATCAATGTAATGTGATAAACACACACACAGACAAGGAAGCTGTGTGTTTTGTGTCACTGCCACTTCACACACACACGTCTGATCCCACCCATGTTGAAAGGTTTCTGTCTGCAGTGAAGCGGGGAGGACCCGTGCTGAGCAGAACCACACCAGAAACAATTAACTGATATCATCTGATCTTCACATTGATTC
This sequence comes from Kryptolebias marmoratus, assembly GCF_001649575.2. Taxonomy (NCBI): domain Eukaryota; kingdom Metazoa; phylum Chordata; class Actinopteri; order Cyprinodontiformes; family Rivulidae; genus Kryptolebias; species Kryptolebias marmoratus. The sequence goes on from NC_051442.1 coordinate 18,468,032, forward strand.
TCGGAGTCGACCCTCCTTAAAGCAGTCGAGGAGAAACGTCTTTTTAAAGCTCATCTACGGGCTTTGTATTCATTTCCAAGGGTGGAGGGGAAAAAAGGGAAATGGGGGGGATTTTTTTTTGTTGCTGTTGTTGTTGTCATCTCACATGAGCAGATCTCTGTGGAGGTAGTTCTGCCAAGGCCAACAAACACACATGTGCTCTGATGTCGTGCTACAAGCGCTGCCATGTTTATGTACCTAAATGTGTGTGGAAAGATAACAGATAGGTTGTGTTATGAAGGAAAGTATTATAATCCTCAGTTACACAAAGCCAAACTGTCTTTTATTTATTAAAAAACAACTCAGTGATTTCATTTGAAGCGAGAGTACATTTCAGTAAGCTTAAAGCTGTCAAACAAAGCTCAATAAAAGGCATCATATCTTTCAAACTATATTTATACCGAAAGTTAATCTGTTTTTTTGGTCTCTAAAACAACAGAAAACATGATACTTCTACAGCTAATATGCATAATGGTTTGAAAATTATCTTCTCAACTGACCCTCCTACAGAGTTCATTCAATGATATCATCACAGCTGTTTATTACGCCATGATGGATGGCAGTTTGTTGAGTATTTCATAGAGCCACGTGCCTTTCACGTAGTGTTAGCACCATTAACATAAAAAAGAAGGGCAAAGCAACTCTAATAACTTGTTTACATTGTTCAACGTTTAAGCTAAAAGACTTGTTTAAGAGCAGGAGTTTCCACACTTGAGCTTCCCTTTTAGGGTGGCCAGGCTCAGCCTTAAAGATAAGGTGAGGAGCTCCATCATCCGGGGGGAGCTCATTGTAGAGCTGCTGCTCCTTCACATAGAAAGGAGTCAGCTGAGGTGGTTCAGGCATCTAATTAGGATGCCTCCCTTTGGATGTTTTCCAGGCATGTCTCACTGTCTACAGCATAACGATTTCTGGGAAGACCCAGAAATCGTTGGAATAATGTATCCTCTCTGGTCTGGGAATGCCTTAGGATCCCCCAGGAGGAGCTGGAGAATGTCGCTAGAGAAAGGGTTGTCTGTCCTGGACCTGTTGCCTCCACAACCCAACCCTCAGATACCGATCCTGACAGCATAGCTGGTTGTACAGATGTTCTTCTCAGGTCAAAGCTCAGGAGAAACTATCGCACCAGCTGAGATATTAAGTTCTGAGGTTTGAGCCCAAACTGTGAGTCACCAAGACACCTCGCTTCACACCAAACCTACCAGCACAGCTCATTGTCAAGTAGCATTGATCCTGTGGCACAGAACACTGGGAGTTTGCACTTTAAGATGGAGGCAGTCTGGGACATTCAGAGGAATGTTTGGTGGGTAGCCATGGCGTGACCCGCATCAATAATGCAATTTGTCGTCGAGCAGGAGACAAGTTGCTGAGGTGACGGGAGGGCATACTCCACACAGGACCTTTCAGGAGAGCAATAGATGAGAGGGCAGCTTATACTTCCTCTGGATAGACAGGTTTTATCTTCTATGCTCCATTAGGGCCGTGGTCACAGACACAACCTGAAGACCTAACTAAACCATTCGACCAGTTGTAGCAACATACATTGCTCGTGACTTTCTTTTCTAATTGATGCCATTCATTCCCATTCTGATTCTTTTTTTCTTTTCTTTTTTTTGTGGGGGGCAGAGTAGCAAGTATGGTTTATCTTCTTGATGATTAATACAGCCAATTGTCAGGCGTGTCAACAAACTTTTCTAAATTTAAGGAAAAGTTTTCCATTTTTACCAGGAGTTATATACCATCTTGATAAACTAAAAAAGGATGATTGCCATCCAACATGAGGGATGAAAAGCCGCTGGCCCCATAAATCTTTGTCAGATTAGTTAAAGAGAATCAAATTGATATTTTGTCATATTTTGAAGTTAAGTGATCAGCATCAAGATATAATGCATATTTCAACACGATGCATATGTATCCATTTGTTAAGCTTAAACCCATTTAAAAGCCCTGGTTTGTCTAGCTGATTGTAAAGATATCACTAAAACTCAACCCCTCGCCTCAGACTCTGACAGCAGCTGTGTTCAGGCGTCCGGTCTTTAGAAATCACCAGATGACCTGTGTGATCCAAGCTGAACAGAGCCGTAAGCGGCAGAAATAAGACCTCATTTCCGGACAAATTCACAGCAGCTACGTTTAAGAGCGCACACGAACACGTTCACACCTCTTCACAACCCATTTCCTCTGCTAATAGACACACTGATAGATCACTGAACATGAAACATCCCGACAGCTGAGGGACGCGTGGATGGAACGGCGGGGAGGAATACGACTGAGTTATAACAGAAGGCACACTGGTTTCATGAGTTTCAGATAACCTTTGGGTCTCCCAAAATTAAACTGTAACCTCAATTCAAGATTTGTACAAAAATGTACAAAATTTGAGCCAGCAGACATCACAGAAATGATCTGTTTGTACTGTCAGGACGTCTGTGGTTTGAACACAGTGTCAAAGTAAAGTAGCTTGCTATCTTTGTCTATATGTGTGTTTCCTTCTCATATGTACGAGAATTTATTTACTATATGCTGATAATCCTGTACTCTTACTGACACATCAATAGTGCATGTGCACGTGCTCTTAATCATACTAGTTTTGGATCAGCTGTGCCACAACGTTCCACTCAGGGGTCTACAGTTTCCATTACACCCTAATAAGGGGTGATAATGTGCGGACTGGTCAACTTTTTTATCAAAGGAAAAGGAGAAGAAAAAAGCTTGACTGATTTCTCACCTGGAATTTGACACCATTTTTGTGTTGTTGTGGTCTTCGAGTGATAAATCAAAAGTCCTTGTGTATGTGTGTTTGTCTGTCTGTCAGCCAGCAAAGTATCTCATAAACCTGTGGATGAATTTTAATAAAACTCTCAGAAAGTAATCAATGGAGGTGTATCCATCGATCAAATTTAAGATGGACAGCACAGCTAATCGACCTTAGCCAGCACAGAAAAAGCTATAACAGTCAGTTTTACAGATGAGAGTCATCCTGAACACTAAGTCCAAGTTCTGTGCTAAATCCTTGCTTAAAACTTTGGCGGTAACTGTTGGGGTCATCCCTGTCTTTCTGTTAGCTAAATACCTCATGGAGCAATGGGCAGATTGGATGTCCATCCACAACTGATCAACTTTTGGAATCAACCTAGTTTGAGATGGCCACTATGACTGATCTAATCTAATTTAATCGACCTTAGAACAAGGATATAACTCAGCTAATTTTACAGATTTTGAGCTAAAACTTGGCGTGTTGATAGCTTAGAGTTATACCTATCGCATCCTTTGAGAGCTAATAGATTACACAAGTACTTGATGTAAAACTTGTCATGAAAGGCATCAGATGATACATATTCTTTCAAAGAGTGCTCGTTTCTTTGTTTCTTCTTTTGTTCTTTTTTGTCCGATGTGTCTTTGGCACCATCTTTTTTTAAAAAGAACAGAGCGTGTACTGTAGTACGTACAATCAGTGCAGTCTCAAAACTCTGGGCTGCACTGCTTGACCACTGGGACACCTGGCAGATTATTAGCATAATCGTATGGCACTTGGAATACAATAGTTTACAATTCATTCACGTCAAAGTAGCTAAATGAGATACTGATATACACATGTTACAGTGACAATATTTTTTCTTTAAATCACAGCAGCTTTAATTTAAAGCTCATGTTGGGCATCTGTTTTAGCAGGAATTAGGTGCTAAAACCACAGAGCCTGTCCACATAACAAATTCCACATTAACCCCTGTGTGCACCACTCCAAAGGGAAGACTGAGAACAGATGTTCTGCTGCCAGCACAGGTACAGTTTTAGGCTTTTCTATGTAAATCCACCTTATAAGAAGTTCACAGTGGAGTGTTTCAACGCTCTTTGTTGATTAGCACTCCTCACTAGACAGCCGCTTAAATCCAGCTAATCACCACGTCTGCAGCAGCTGAACTGACAAATGCCGTGACGGCCCGAGCTTCGCCGGATTGCATCATTATTTTTGAAAGGAGGGAGCTGCTATTGTCTGCCGGAGCTGCTGCAGTCCTATTTTTGTCAGAGCATTTATCACTCACTGTCAGTTCACCTCTGGTTTCTACCAGCAGCTGCTCCCCTTAAAGACGCCAAATGTTCTTTAGAAAGACAAACTTTATAAGTTTCTCATTAAACAGTTTGCAGTCAGAATAATATTGTTAAGTTGCTAAACCAGATTTTAAAACACAAGCAGTTGCTCGGTCATACCTGGGGTATGGAGTTCAAGTGCGATCGAAGGCATTCAACGAAACCATAGTATCCAGAACAACTCGTGTGGAACTGTACACCCACTACTGCGTATAGCACGTAGCACGACAAGGACAGTAATTCAAGTGCAATGCCGCTTTTTAACAAAGACTGAGTGAATGTTAGAAATGGACATCTGTTTTTTTTTTAGTCTTAAAAACAGAGAGAAAACTACGAAAACTAGAAAAATTGCATTTTCTGCCAAACTGCAGTGTGAATGCAGAACAGATGACTGCTGAAAAGTGTCGAAGAAGCTGAAAATGACTACATTAGTAGCAGCACATTAGCTTAAAGCTCAAAGAAGCAAAAGGCTAGCTTAAAGCAGTAAAAGGGTAGCTAAAAGGGATAAGTGGCAAAAAGCTAAAATTGTTACAGAAATAGATCTAAAATTTGATGTTATATTAGCTAAAAGTCATTCACAACACAGTCTCTAACATGTCTCATATTGGTTTTATTTTCAAGCTTTAACCCAAACAGCTATTACGCTGTCCTGTCTCAACATAAGATGATTTTGGTTTAAATTTCTGACATGAATGGCGGTGGGCGATATGCATACCTTTTTGGGAGTGCTACATTTTTTTAATTACATGTAGCCATGTAACACTTGCTACACCAGCCTGCAATGTCTTAACAACGATACACAACTATCTGACTTGAATGAATGACCATTGAACTAAAAAAATAACAGCTACATTGACAATATAAAACAAAACAACCAGAAAGGAATAGGCTGAAGCTGAAGCTGATTTACATCCCATGTCAAAATCAAAAATCCTCAAGTCATCCACAACACACAGAAAAAACAGACTCAGTAAATTATTTCCTAATGTTAAATACATTACAATTTTCACATTAAAATCACTTATTATGATCCATTATTACTTGGATTTTATTATTTATGGCATAATTTACTCCCAGAACTGAAACACATCTATATTTTACATTGATTCTAACTTTAAATATATGACTTGAGAATATAAGCTAGCTTGTTTTCTCTAGAGAACATAACAGTCAAAGGAACTAACCTGGAGTTATATAACTTTTCATTTTAATAATGCCCGTTTTCTCACCTTGTTCTTTGAAAATAGCTTATAAGCTATGAAAGGTCTCTGAGGTCTCACAACTCCAGCATAAACAAGCCAGTTTTAAATTGAATCCATGAGCAGTTTCACACCAATTTACACCCTCATACATGCGACCAAAACCACTTGCATGTGAGCCAGGCCAGCAAAGACCCCGATGACCCTCAGGAGGGCTGGGAAGGGGAGCAATCTGCATGTGCGCTCAGCTCTCAGAAAACAAAGATCTGAACTACTGCTTCAACACTTAAGAAATTAAAAACTGAGATTGTGATGAACTGTATTATTGCATTCTAATGTTTTGTTTTTGCCTAAGGTATAAATGTGATCCTAAACAGTCTCACTGAAGTTTTATTTTACAAAGGTAGCTCCTTCCTTTGTCTTTAGTCAAAGTAAATCTGTGATCTTTTTCTTTCCTTGCCTTTGTTTCTGTGAGGATCTGTGTACAGTTTAGCAATAGATGAATGACATCAATTAGTCGCTGATGTAAGTGCTGTGTGATACGCAGTGGTGCGATGCTTGCATTTGATTTATGTTGTATTGTGTTAATTTACGTAGTTATTGAGCCACTTATCAGTAATGAGACAGCGCCAGAAAGCAGCCAAGAGGGTGGGGAGAGAGGAAAAAATGAGCACAGGGTTGTTGTAAAGGCTACGAGAAGCTAATTAGAAACATTAACTTTGCTTTTAGGAGCATGCTGAGATGTTGCACAAAGTATTTTACCGAGGCTCAAATGAACTTCTCATGAGGAATGCCTGGCAACATTAGAATTACCATATAAATCTACTTGATACTTTCTCTTAGCAGAATTTGAAAGTTCACGTTACATATTAAAAAAAAAAAAAAAAAAAGGTCGGCACGCAATAATTATAGGATTTTAAACAAATTGAATGTCTGCATTTGATCTATAGCATGTTCAGTTAAGTCTAAACGCTGCAGAAATGAGAATCCCATCTAAACAAACTACCTTTACTTGCTCAGTTGTTATTTTACAATCCTGTTTTTGCAAATAACCCAATACTGAGTTGATGCATAGGCTATAAATGTTGTAATTGCATTAGAATAACCCAATTTTTGCTCCGTTTGTGTTGGATTTCAGTCCACCAAAGGATGGTTTTTATTGTTGATTAAATATTTATGAGTGAGGTAATGTGAGCCATATTTCTCTGTTTATTTAGGGAACATTTTGAAGCCCAGCCATGATCTGGCCAGATGAAATAAACTCTGAGGCTCCTTCTTAGTCAGAGGAGTTCTTAGAGCTGATAAATCTGAAATGTCTAATTAAGACATTTGGAGAGAAATTCGTGCCTAACGATAGACTGTAGTGTAAGGAAGGTCGCTCTGTGATGTTTTGGGAGGCATACATCATAATGTTTTTGTAAGGCTTGCCACATTCAAACTGCGGCATGCACGGCCTTCAATTTTCTCTGTTTCTGCCCTTCAGGTTGACCATTCATGCAGAGTGCCCCATGCACCTGGAGGATTTCCCAATGGATGCACACGCCTGTCCTCTGAAGTTTGGAAGCTGTAAGTCAGCACAGATGGTCTCAGTTAAAAGACTAATAGAAGCAGGGAACACGTGGCAGCACAACAAAACTATTGCACTTCTTCAAGTGCACTTTTGGCACAAGAGAAATTTACTTTTACACAGATGAGGAGCCAGGGAAAAATCTATGTGTTTAACACATTTCCACTTATTGCTGAGCAAGTGGTTCAGTGCATAAAGATCAAGGTTTAAACACCATTAAATGGGGACTATTACTCAGCCGCAAACTAAAGAAGCCTGGGCCAGTGACTCGCAGTGGCTTAGTTCAGATATAAATATGTGCTGGGGAACATGCTGCACACAGTATTTTAGTCTTGGAGTACAAGAAGCTATAGAAACGCTCGGGGCTGAAAGTGTAGTCAGAGTGCTAGCAGGATCATTTCTCCAATAAATCAGTGGTAGTATTAACAGCAATGCCAGAGAATAGCCAAAGTCCTATGGATTTATTCTGTGCAGATCAGAAATATCTAGTAAAAGTCACTTCCTCCATCTCATTATTGGTGCAGCGATAGTTCAGATCTTTTGAAGTGAGATTCTCTGAAAAAATATGATCAACTAATATCTTACATGTTGTAAATAGTTCTTTAAATAGCCACACTTTGGAGAAACGGTATTTAATTCTAACCGGACTGAAGAGTCCAAGCAGGGCAGAGACCATAGTGGATTGCTGCAGCATTGAAACGGCTCCAATCTCAAAATTGTCAAAAAAAAAAGTTTGATCAAACTGAAGCTATTAATTATTCTGAACTTTCTGCAAAACCTCACATCAGAAGGTTTGATCTATCACTTTTAAGGTACAAACCCCAGAATTACAAAAGTTTAAAAGTGTTTAATGTTTTAAAATAGGGGTTAGTTGCTGAAAAGTTAGGAAGTCAAGGATCCCAAGCAAGTTTCAATGTCTGTGTAAAAGGGTTTTTTTTGTTTCTGTTTTTTTCAATGCAGAAATGCAAAGACTTTATGTCTGTCAGCATCTGCAGTGTGTAATATTAATGTATTGGGGTACAGGAAGACTGGGGAAGTCTCAGTGTGGCGCATGCCCTCAGGTGGTACAGCATGGAAAACAATCATCATGATCAGATAGCTACATGGGCTCGGCAGAGCCTTGGTAAAAACTATTGTCACTCAGCACAGTTTGCCTCTGACTCCATGTGTAATCTAAACTGTGTTGCTCAAAGAGAATCACATAAATCAACTCGGAACAGAAAAACAGCCGAGTTCTCTGACTATGAGCTCCTCTCAGATGGACAGAAAGACAGTGGACATGCATTCTGTGGTTCTAAGAATCTACATTTTTTTGTTTTTGGTGCAATTGAGTTTTGGGTTTTGTGTTGCGTAGATAAGAAAGATCTTACAAGCTGTTATCGGCAGATTTCTGCACGACTTTAAAACAAAGAGTGATGGTGGATGAGACCAAGTGGCCTATCTGCAGTCCACAGCTTTCTCCAGTTAAAAATGAAACATGAAGAAAAGAACCAGACGACAGTGAATACAAAGTGTTGGGTAACTGAAATCTAGTATTCAGCAAGAATGGACACAGATTTCTCTAATGAAATTGCTATGAATAGTAATTTCAGTTTCTAAACTTTGTTTTTGAATGATAGTAATAAAACAGTGCTAAAAATTGGGGGTGTAAAGGTGCATGTATTAATTATAGCTGTCTCAGTACAGATGTTTGGCTCAGGTACATTAAAATAAACAACAAATACACTAGTCACCGCCCCAACTAGAAGCAGGTGGATCTTTTTGTCTCTCACTGCAACGCGAAGAAGGAACTTGGAAATATCCTTCTTCCATACGTTCGTCTTGTGAGCTGCACAACTTGAAAAATAAGCAACGTACCAACTTCCATTTTTGTGTGTGGATGTGACTAGTCATAAGTAAGGGCCTCATTGAAAATTGGGTTGCCACATCAAAAACCAAGATGGCCACTGCCAATGGGTTGAGGAAACTATACTTTTAAGCAAAATTAAAACTAGTTTCAAATGATTAGGGTAGCCAACAATTAATCTATGGTTGCCAAGGCTACCATTGGCCACCCTCTGGCTCCGACATTGCACCTGGTGGCCAATAAAATTGCTCTCTCCACTCGCCAGGATCCGTCACTCTGCACCGCCTTAGACTTTGAATTTTCACTACAGTAAGTTAAATATATTCTCCCTCCAAACCTTTATGAGTAAAGATGTAATGTAAGACCTCATATTTTGCGAAAAACTTTCTCTAAACTTTCTTCCAGTCAATTCAAAACACACATTAACATGTCCAGCAAGCTAAACACTATCAGGCACCGCAGGAGCAAGCAGAGTGTTAGAGTGTCTGTCTTGACGCTTTAATCAAACAATATTAACACTGAAGGATGTATATCTGTATGCCCTGTTCAGTTACAGTTGAGAAAACCCCTCATCTCGAAAACTAAAGACATTTACTATTCAAGATCCTCAGCGATGGGGGACATCGGCGTGCCGCTTGTATTTAACTGCATGTCACTAACAGCCACACCAGAAAAGAAGCAGAGGGATTTACTATCTAAACACTCTACATCAAACAAATATAAATTATGGCTCAGAATAACAACTCAAAGCTTAAAGGCCTGCCTGTTTGTTTCACGTCAGCTTTATAGAAAAGTTTCCTGGGCATGAACTACAGCAGAGAGCGACAAAAGCTGATATAGCAAGCAGTTAAGTTATATAATGCATGCTTTGAAATGTTCTGCAGGAGGTCAGACATGTATTTATGAGATATTAGAGATGGTTTTTGACACATGGCATGTCAGACGCTGTTTGCAATTCAGACTGGGTGAAAGAAAACAGTACAATATAATTTTATTTTTTAAGTAAACATAGTTGAAAAATCCTAACTTGCTGTACATGTTCCTTTTTTCCTGTTGTACCACTCGTACCACATTGTGACCCTCATATTGAAGTACATGCAAACCTTTATTTTGACATAGCATCACACCCCTAGTAAAGATGCATCTCAACCCAAATCTATGAAGTTGATCAGTAAAAAAAACCCACAGAAATCAGGTTCAGTATTGAAATCGTACTATCCCACAAAAAATCCCTCTCTCATATCAGTTTGCAATCCATCTTTACTATATAATCAGCATGGCAACTTTAATTCATGTTTGCTCCTTTTTTTTGTCCTCACATTGTTGCCCAGATGCTTACACCAACAATGAGGTGATCTACCTGTGGACCCAAGGGGACGAGAGGTCCGTGGCTGTGGCAGAGGGCGGCTCCAGGCTGAACCAGTACGACTTACTGGGGCACGTTATCGGCAAAGAAACCATCAGTTCCAGCACAGGTACGCCACATGCCATTCTCAGCCCAGACAGCAACACAGAATACAGATTCCTGCAGGTGAAATCCGATTAAATTCAGGCGAAAGGTTACAGCACACTGCAATGAGCTGTGCTCCCCGCAGCCTGTGCAGGCTAGGTAATAAAACATGGCATGAAACTTTTTTTTTTTAACAGTGTTTATTTTTTTCTTCATATATTCTGCAACCAATGAAATTGTTTTGATTTGTTTCTTTTGACTTCCACTTGCACTATTTTGTCTTTTCGTATTGAAGCAGTCAACAGTTTCGTGTTTTCTCGTATTTTTTATTTAGCTTCAATTAGTTGTTTCCACTGAGAAAACACACTCTTGTTAGTTGTCAGGGAAACTTTGCAGCACATTTCCAAAGCTCTTATAAAACTATGTGCAAGAGGTGAAAGCCTTAATTTGTTCTCCTTGAGACTTTAGCCTAGAGTCAACTTTAATCAGTGAAAAAAACTGAAAAAAATCTCTAGCCAAAGATTTTGTCGACATGAACTTTTTTTTTTTTTTTCTCATCAAAACTGTAGAACGAGTCCTGGAGGTCATAAAGCTATGTTCCTTTATATTTCTTTCTGCTACTTTATGTCATGCACACTCACTGATTTAAAAAGTTAAGAAGAAATGGTCCAATTTGGACATAATGTGGTCCATATGCAGACCGGTGATGGATATGTAAATGAATCAGTTTGCAAGTAGCTGACACGTCTAATACCAGAGGACACACAGTAAGTGGTGGCATCACGAGTGGAGCAATAGAGCCTCAGACAGTCAGTCAAAACGGTGAGTGAGGGTCAGCAGACACAGAAGATGCCTCATAGACACAGGATAGCCAGCACATGATGGAGTTTGATGGGGTCATGTTGTGTGTTTGCATGGAGCTGGGCAGTTATGTCAAACAATTGCCCAGTTTGTGGGGTGTATGGATGTCACAGTGGACCAATGTCTAAACCAATAGGGTTTTGATGGTAGGTTCTGGTCACCCAAAACAGACTACCCCAAAGGAGGATCATCAAAACTGTGCACCAAGCATCACAGAACCCCGTCACATTCAAACACAGGTAGTGGACTATGGGTTCACTGTTCACTGTCCCATGCTTAGAGTGTCATCACCACCAGAGCAGTGTCATAACTGGGGGCATGGACTGATGACGAGGGGCGTTGTATCCCACTCAGCAACGAATCTGGCTTCTGCGTTACCATAGATGACAATCGTGCGCTCATTTGGCAGCGATGACTAGAGCCGAAACGATTCATCGAATAACTCATCAATTACAAAAGTTCCCTGAGGCAAAAATCTTTTCGGTTTTTCCCTTTGTTTTTTCTTTGCTTTGTTTAATCCACGTGACCGCACAATGCTCAGTGGGCACAGTGTTTCGCACGGACAATTATTACTGTCAGACGACACGCTTGTGCGACATCATGTACAACGACAGAAGAAAGACAATAACGAGGAGAAAACATACCAAAGGTTTCAGTCTGTATTAGACAGGAAAAAAAACAAAAATATTCTACAGTTAGGCCACATTAGTTTATAGCAATAGCACAACTTTAACAGCTTTGTGGTGAATTCCTCGCAGGCATACTGAATGTTTACAATGGGGCCGACAAACTGACAGAGCATCTTGAATCATCAGGCACAAACTGGACTGCGGAGTTATAAGACGCCAGACAGGGGCTGTAACAATACACACCGAAGGACGAACAGTCCCGATGTGCCTTTACGCACAGTCTTGCAGCTTACTTCAATGGGAAATTAAATTCAAAAACTAATAAATTTCTTCCAGTGGCCGTGGGCCAGCTTGCAGCAGTATCGCAGTTCAGGGAATTTCAGGGGGCAATTGGGGGGGGGACACACACCCTGCTGACGTGGGACCAGCAGTGTGCCCAGTTCTGTTTATCCATTTGAACTAATATTATAATCATTGTAGCACAGACCCATGGCAGACATAAGGCAGTTTTATTTCCTTTTCACCTCTCAGTCTGGGTGCTTAACTTTTTTTGTCAGTGAGTGTTTTTTTTGTTTCTTTGACTACATTTATACAAAAAAATAAAAATAAAAATACCAAGATGAACCTGAGAAGTGTTCCTCTGTCAGACACGAGAGTAACATCATGCACCAGCTTTAGGTAACAGAGCGAAGAGATCGGAAGAAGAGTCGAACACCCGACTACAAAGCTGAAGGTTGCTTCTGTTAATCACTGGCAGAGAGCAGAGCTTACAGCTGAGCCACGCTAGCTTCCCATTTAGAGAGATTTAACCTGTTTGCTCATGCAGCTCTCAGGAGGGGAGTTACAGAGTCACAGAGATTCGTCAGACTTTAAAGACGAAATATGTCGTGCTCCTGCCTAGTTGCTGGTTTCCAAGCAGATGTTTGAATAACTAAACTTATCCAGCTCTAAAAGGGACGAACTCCTTGAGCCCACCCTAATTGTTGTGCTTCTTCAAACAGGAATCTCATTTCTTTTTGACTGTAATCTTAATGGACTACAGTGAGCAGAGGGAACAGGCAGATTTCAGCCTCTCCAGTCCCAGTCAGAATCTCGTCAGACAAAACACCTCAGGGAGCGGAGGCTTGTTTTCCTCATATCTCTGCAACACAGATTGCAAACCTGGGTTGGAGAGCCAGTGCTCAGGGAAACTGAATCTGGCTGTTTGCTGCCATCACTGACAAATACAAATGGGTGGGAAAGACGCAGGCACACATTCTTCACTTACAGAGAGAGAGAGAGAGAGAGAGAGAGAGAGAGAGAGAGAGAGAGAGACGGAAAAATGGAAATGTATTTAGGGTGGAATATTCTAGTGAAATTAAATATTTCAGAAATTGCAGATTTCATTTTGGCTTGCAAGCATCTTTAGAGAGCAGTGTACAACACAAAAACATGTCCTGATCCAGAAAAAAATTTTTGCATTTATAACAGATGTTTGGTTTAATTTACTTTCAGTTGGTTTTTTTCTGATGTGAATTAAAATGCGTAGGGGCTTTTTGTTGTAACATCACCCTTATTTAAAGAAAAAGTTCATACTTTTTGATGGTTGGGGAAACTGAATCTGGCTGTCTTGTAGCTCTCTGAACAACCTGTTTACCAGTTTGTAGAAACAGAGTGACTGCATTAACAAGGAAACGGCTAATTTCTGCATCTTCAAACCATCAACATGAATAAAGATTCCATTAACTTCCACTGTCCAAAATTCAATTAACTAATTGAAACTAATGGTTTTGGAAAAATGTCCTATTTCTTTATATGAAGGGACAGTACCTTTAAAACCTGTACAGTAATCAGCCACCAGGGGGTGCTTGACCTTTGTGGTTTCAATTTCCATATTCAGGTCCTGTCTGTAGTTATAATATAGATGCGTCCTACGCTAAAGCTTCATAGTGGTTCATGCCAACACTATTTTAAAATCCTTGACACCACATTACACAAGTATTCTGGCAGAAATGTGGTATTCCTACAGGAAGTGCTACAGCTAGCTGTTGTTGACACTGTTTACATTCACAGATAAGCACAGAATTCTGTTTAAATATCTGTAATGTGAAGCTGAAAACAATGTAAAGATTTATACAATAATGTTAGCATGAACCATTTAGAAATTTTTTGAGCTTCAAGTGCAATAATCCACTTTTGTACTTGACCTTGCTTGGACTAGCCATTAGCTCTTCAGTCCTGTCAGAACTGAACTCTGTAGCTCCAACCTCAGGCTGTTCAGAGAGCTATCTACAACAGGTAAGATATTAATTGCTCATAGCCTTTCCACAAAACATCACTTTAAAAGATGTGAGTTGCTGCTTTATCCGAACCTAACCGTCACCAAACCTGCTTTAAACGATAGCGATTTTGTCTGCTTTTTGTTTTTGACTGAAGTGTAAAAATGATTAGGAATTAAACATCTGGTGTTTTTATGCCGTGTTCACAGAGTCAGTCAACTTCTAACTAGTATTTTTGATGTTCAAGCAGCACATTCGTTGCTCCCAGCTGGTTGTGTTAATAATCCCAACTCTCTTTGTCACTCTCTTTCTGTGCTCCCCCCCTCAGGAGAATATGTAGTGATGACAACATATTTCCATTTGAAACGGAAAATTGGCTATTTTGTGATTCAAACCTACCTCCCGTGCATCATGACTGTCATACTGTCTCAGGTCTCCTTCTGGCTTAACAGAGAATCCGTTCCTGCGCGCACTGTATTCGGTAAGTCTGAAATAAATGATTCATTACTCAGTTCAGATCACTCTGGGACAGGGATTTTGATTTGGGAGCTTAGTATTTGTCTGGTTCGATTTGAAGGGCTCCTACTTACTGCACAGTATAGATGAAACAGTAGGTTTTAACAGCCCAAAGTAATCCCACTGGTGTTACCGTACGGCTCAGATTGCATATGTTTACTGACTGAGACGGGAAGTTATAAAAGCAGCGGGAGATCAAACCTTGCTTATTCTTTGCAAAAACCTGAAATCCTGTACATAAAATCTAAATCCAAGCATTTAGGAAATGTCTAATATTTAACAAAATGTTAGGGGGAAATGATTTTGGCATTCAGCTATTCTTGATTCAGCATGAAGCATTAATGAAGACTTTTTCTTTTCTATGAAGTGTTGTATAAAAGCGATACTGAAGCGCCTACTAATTAAAGTCAAACAGATTCTAAAAGCTGTCGACTTTATCTCAGTGGCATTGATTTTTACACCAAAATCATTTCTCTGCAAAAACCGCCCCAAGTATATTTTTAATAGTTACCAGAAAATCATTTCAGCCACTTGATTAATGGTATTTTAACGACTGATGTTCCTCACAATGGGAGAGAAACGTTGGAATCACACAGTGATCGGGGCGAATTCCTTATTTTTTCCTCATAAGCTTTGTATTTTTTTTTTACAAATTAATGTGTTTTGATTAACACTTAGATTTGGGGACATCTGGTTTACTTGAAATATGCTCCTTCATGTGAATATATTTGTTTAAAACTTTGTCACTAACTGTTGGAGTCAACTTTAGCAGAGTATCTCATGAACCACGGGACAGATTTTAATAAAACTTTCAAAAAGTAATCATTGGATGTACGTCTACAACTGATTGACCTTTGAAGTCAATCCAATTCAAAATGGCCGCCACAGTTAACTGACTTTGGAAAACACAAAAATGGCTGTAACTCAGTCAGTTTTACAGCAATAGAGCAAAAATGTGATGTGAAAACAAAGCTGAGAATCAATCAGTTCCAACACGTCCTCCTAGCACTACACATTGTGCAAGATCTTTCCTTGAAGCTTTGGCACTAACTATTACTCCGCTCTTTTTGTCTGTTAGCAAAATTTCTCTTGAACCAATGGACAAATTTTAATAAAACGTTTTGCAAGTAACCATTGGATGCACATCTACAACTGATTAGCTTTTAGTCAATCCAATGCGAGACAGCCGCCCCAGCTAATCAGCCTTTTCAAACACACAAATGGCCGTAGGTCGGCCCGATTTACAGGTATTGAGCTAAAATTTGATGTGGTAGTAGCTGAAAGTCAATCCTAATGTACAGTATACGCCAAGTTCTAATACATCACATTAGATCTTGCAATATTGCGTGAGATGGCGCATAATGTTATTTTAGGTTTAATCAAAATGGCTATAACTCTGTCCCTGTCTCATCATAAGATGATCTTAGTTTAAAACTCTGACGGTATGTATTCTGTTAGGAAAAGATTGGTTCTTAGATCGATAATGAATCCATCTCAGTCCAGAACTGATTTGGGCTCTATGAGTCTTTGAGTCGCCCCTCGACTCTCTGAAGCGAGTTTGGCCTCCTTGTTCTTCCTCACAACCTTCCTGTTTAGCATCTCCGGTGGATCAGTTTTTATGAGATAAGATAGACTGGAACAGAGAGGAGATTGTTTTCGTGTGGTTGGATTGGGTGACCACTGTCCGAACCAAATCACATTCCCGGCAGCGCTGGCCGAGCGGGCTGGAATGGGAAATGATCTGTGAAATTTCCAGTTTACACCTCGGTGAATTCATTTCCAGATTAACTCATTTTAGTTGGCAGCGGTCTGCGAGGCCCTTTTCACAGTCTGAACTTTTCACTGAAGGTAACAGAATCCAGCAAACAAGCCTGCTTCTACTCAGACGAGACGATAACATCTGTCTTTTACCTGAAGAAAAGTCATTTAATTTTTCCAACTTTAGTCCTAAAATGTAGTTAAATAAAGAGCTGATATTATTGGGGTTTTTTTGTTTTTATATTTATTTATTGTAGATAGGTGCTCAGCATCACATGGGGATCCACTTATTTATTTATTTATCCAACAAGCCGTGCTACAGCCGTCTTCAAACCAAAACCCCTGCACAATGCAGCCTTTGTAATGGTTTCATGCATTGAGAAATAGTTCTTGGTTTGATTCTGAAATGCTGACCCAGTGCACTTGTGATGTTCACGCATCAGTGAACTGTGTCAGCAGTTTGAAGCTCAACTTTCTGACTTTGTACAGTAGGTTATGTAAAGCTCTACAGCAACGTGGACAGGACTGTTGTTTTAATGTTCAAACCTTTTGCATGAATCAAACTCTGACTCTAAAAACAAATTAGAACCAGTGTAAGGACTCTATTTTAAAGCAGCAACAGACACAATTTTTATGCTTGGCACAGCATTGCTCTCCAAGAATGCTATATTATGTTATTTATTTGTTCTTTTGTGAGGGCAGATTATGAGACATCACTGAGTCCATCCTATTGTATTGTATTGTATCGCATCATATACTGTATCGTATCAGATCACATCATATCTTAGAGTATTGTATAGGTCCATAATATAGTGTATCATATATCAGATTTCATCATAGTGTATCATTTATCATAATAGTGTATCATATATCATCAGTAATGCAAAACTCTGATTTTTCTGCTCCATCTATGTTCCAACCTTCATCTGTGGTTATGAGGTTTGGATCATGACCCCAGATACATGCGGCTGAAATTGGCTTCCTTCTTAGGGTGCCCACGTTCAGGCTTAGAGATAATATGAGGATCTCCGTCAAGCAGGGGGAGCTTGGAGTAGAGCTGCTTCTCCTCCTTATTGAAAGGAGTCAGCTGAGGTGGTTCGGGCATCTGATTAGGATGCCTCTCACCTGAGGTTTTCTGGGCAAGTCCCACTGGTACAAGACCCCAGGGCAGACCCAAAACTCACAGGAGGGATTATGGATCCTCTCTGACATGGGAACGCCTTGGGGTCCCCCAGGAGGAGCTGGAGATTGTTGCTGGGAAGAGAGAGGTCTGGGTTTCTCTCCCCAATCTGTTGTCTCCACGACCCAACCACGGATAAGCAGTACAAGATGGATGTATCGTTACAGTGTACCTCATATCATAGTGTGTCATAGATCACATCAAAGTGCATTCTATCATATCATATCATCCATCCATCTTCTACCACTTATCTGTGGTCGGGTCTCAGAGGCAACAGGTCCAGAAGAGAAACCCAGACCTCCCTCTCCCCAGCGACACTCTCCAGCTCCTCCTGGGGAATCCCAAGGCTTCCCAGGTTAGAGAGGATACATAATCCATCCAGCAAGTTCTGGTTCTGGCCTGGGGTCTTTTCATCGGGCGTCCAGGAGGCATCCTAATCAGATACCAGAACCACCTTAACTGGCTCTTTTTGATGATATCATATCACATCATGTATCATATTGTATTTTGAATAAGAATGGTCAATACTTGTGTATATAGCACCTTTTTCACCTCTCCAGCGTCTGGTCATCACTTTACAGTGGTTCTGATTCAACCTCATCCACTTCTTTCTCCCATACAGTATATTTTACCCTCCGCATCCAACTCGTTTATATTCTCACTCATACACTAATAGGCACATCAGGGGTGTCGGTGTCTTGCCCAAGGACATTTCTGCACTCTGCAGGGGGTGGGGATCAAAACCCCAGCCCTCTGACAGCCTCCCTGCTACTGGGCCAGAACCACATCATACTGTACCATATTTGATCATATCATATTGCATCAAAATTCACCTGAGCCTGTAAAAAGTAAAAAATAAAAAAAGTACTTTGACTTTTTCCCTGCAAGAGAAATGATTCCTGTTTTCGTTCTGTCCTCAGGGGTCACCACTGTCCTAACCATGACCACCCTGAGCATCAGTGCTAGAAACTCCCTGCCTAAGGTGGCCTATGCCACTGCTATGGACTGGTTCATGGCTGTGTGCTATGCCTTTGTCTTCTCTGCCCTGATTGAGTTTGCTACAGTCAACTACTTCACCAAACGCAGCTGGGCATGGGATGGGAAAAGAGAGGGCATGGAAATAAGGGTGAGTGATTAAAAGCAATATCTCATGCCTGTACTTCGGAATTAACGGCATTTTGTGACAAAGTGTAGCATTTATCTCTGAAAGACCTTTCTGTTTGTCAAATTAGGTTTGATAACAATGTTTGTTTATTTAAAAAAAAAACTTCTGAGTCATTTTCTACTGTGGGAGTGGTGAGGGGAAGCTGCACTTCAGAAACACATAAAAAGTTTTTTTGTTTTTTTTTTACACAGCCTTGAGTACTCTGTAAGGACTTTAAAGAGACCTTTTATTTATTCATTACCAGCCAAATGGAACGGGAACATCGGGGCGGAACAGTGAGAGTAAAAACAGAAGTAAACTCCCAAAGACGTTGGCCCTGATTTACAATCGCGGCATATGTTCAGCTCTCGTTCTAAAGGCAGTGTGAGCTCATTCTCTCCTGAAAGGATCCTTACATCTGCAAGCTGATTAGAAAAATGGAGCGTGCTTTCCATAAAATAAATCGCCCAAGGCTGACTGGTTTGTTTTAGGGTTTTTTTTTCCTTATAGCATAAAAGCAGATGAATCATAACTTTAAGGTCTTTTACTTATTTGTCGATGGTGTGGACTGCTTGTGTGTTTACTAGGATACAGAAGGGGAGATAGAAAGACAAATTGGCTGTGAGTGTTTTAGCATATCGCTATTGGAGCTTGACCCATTTTACGGTGCTGGTTGTAGTCGGAGCGAACAGTTGATTTGGTGCAGACGACTCCCAATAAGATTCCTTAAATAAACGATCAAATGAACAAAAGAAGAAAAAAAACTGGTGCTAATTTATTTGATGGATTTCTTTGCTTCACATTTGTCAACAGTCTGTTCGGATTCACAAACTGAGACGTCAGACTGCGAACAAAATGTTTTCCTCCAGCCAAGAGCGAGATTTAGATTTGTGTGTTTTAGTTAATAATTAACTGGTTCCTTGATCAGTCACTTTAACAGATCTCTGTAAGTTGTCAGAAGCTGTCAGAGTTACATCAAACTGGGTTTTTTTGTGGAAGAAGAACGTAGTTTTCTAAGTGCTGAAGAGGAGAGCTGGCAAACACCAACATGGGCAGGAAATGCTTTTGCCTGCCCATGTTCCTTCTATTAATTGCAGTCTATTTACTGTTCACATAAAAGTCTCATTAAGCTGAAATGATTGTTTTAGATACTGTTGCTTTCAACTAGGACATGGTCAAAAAAATACGACTTTAAACTAATTTAGGCAGAAATGCTCCCTGTAGATGTCTGCCTGCTTTTACTGCTGCATTTGCAGCATTACCTCTATTTTCCTTAAAGGAACAGCTCAAATCTTTTGAAGCATGGTTCTGTGGCAAGGCCTTGAACCATTATTATCTTACCTGTTGTAGATGGCTCTTTGAACGAGCTCAGTTTGGAGAAATAGAGCTTAATTCGGACCAGATTGACGAGCTAACAGCTAGTCTGAGAGTGGTCAGGACCAAGGTGGACGTCTGCTGCATTAAAACAGCTCTAATCCCAAAAATTTCAAAGTGGTTTGTACAAATGCTATTTTTATAAGCTGTACATCATCAGCAATTTAGCATTACATGGTTATTTACATAGAATTTTGTGACTATCAAGTGCAAATAGTAGCAGCAGCTATCTGTAGCACTCGCAGTGCAGCCTGGAGGACTTCAGGCTGGAATATTGTAACATTCCTGTCGCAATAACTGTGAGGTTTATAAAGTAGCCTTTTAAGATGGCAGCTGTTCTCTTTGCTTTAGCGCCACCCTCAGACCAGGTGTTAGCTCGTCTGTCCTGTCAGAACCTAGCCCAGTTTCCGTCTACAACAGGTAAGATATTAACTGTCCGTGACCTTCCCGCGGAACCCCACTTCAAAAGATCTGAAGTATCTCTTCAATTTTTCATGGCCACGAAGTGTTGTCCTAAGACTGTCCCGAGGCTACGGGTGTTACGGTCTGTTTGAAACCAGGTTCAAGCTTGAATCGTCCCGTTTAGATTTAAAGTGACAATGAAAACAGGAACGCTGTAGGCAGGGCTGCAAATAACCACCGTGATAGTGGAAGCCTTTTTACTTGTGCCGTGGGGCCTTCCATCAGATCAAACATTTAACTTGAAAGAAAGGGATGGATTCAGCTAAAGTGTCTTGAAGTTGCAGCTTCTTCAAAGCAGTATGCAAACCAGTGAGCGAGCTCACAGGGGGTGTCTCTTTTTTTTTAATCGAAGATATGGGTAAAACAATGAAGTACACAACAACACAAACACCCCAGGATAAATTAAGATGTAGCTAAAACGGTTATTACTATCTCACGCTTTTTATTATTCCGGTTTCAGGCTGATTACGGCAGATAATCTGTCATAAAATGCAATATAAATCTACATCTACTATCAGATACTTGTTCAAATGATAAGAGTCCCACTGTAAATAGAGTGAAACTGTCTCAGATGAACGCTTCGCTTCGGCTGCTGATGTATCATAAAACACTTGTCAGCCAGAGATGGAAGAAAGAAGTCGTTTCTGCCGTGACAGACAGCGTGCCGCAAATCTTTTGATTGTTTGACACAATCAGTGCAGCTTGACTTTTTTTATTTATTTATATTTTTTTAATAACCTAACCATTTGGTCCACAGACAGACAGGCAGAAATGCAAAAACGCTGCTGTGGAACTTTTTAGTCAGATTTTTTTTTTTTTTTTTCTGATTGCTCGTCTTAATGGACTCCCTGAGAACAGCCTGGCCCGGGCACTCAGGGGCTGTGCTGAGCATGCAGTTGTCATGATAGATAAAAAAAATAAAAATTTAAAAATGAGGTCATAGTGACAGACAAGACACTCCCATCAGGATCCCTGCTAAGATGAGCAACTGCAAAGCAATCGAACTTTAATATATGAAGCAAAACTAAATCGTCAAACGCAGGACGTTTAGTGGAAACAGCGGGTTGCTTTTTTTTTTTTTTATATATCTAAAACTATAAGCTGGAAACAAACTCATTCAGATTAACTCAGCTGCTTCAAAAGCATCAGTGTCATTTTATTTATTTCTTGCCACCTGACATTCTGTTTGGCAAGTCACCTGCCTCATTATCGTCCCCCTTTTCCCAGCTGAAGGTGTAATTATTGTGGAGAAATTTTTGTTAGGAAAGCAATTTTTTTTTTTTTTTTTTTTTGACACATGACGTGATTTGACAGACCTGCAGGAGAAATTAGGGGCTGATTGCAACCAGCCTAGGCAGAAGCACCGGCTGCGGATGTCCCTGCCATGGAGTGAGCGCGGTTTCACATGAACCTGCACCTGCGTCACAAGCGGCTCCAGCTACAGACATTTTAGCACAGTAATGTCTCCGAAGGTGAAGCCTGTCGTCACCCCTCCCGGCAGGTGCAGATCTGCTCTGCGAGAGGCTTTTTTTAAGGGTCAAATGGAAGAAAATGTTCAAGTAGGAATGGGTTCTTTTTAGTTTAAAAGGCTCCATATTTTTATTGTTTACAGCAGTTCTACAGCTGATCTTTTGCCTCTTATAAAGCTTTTTTTTATTGCTCCACTTAAAAAGTAAGTCAAAGTATTATCAAGAACTATACTACTTGGTAGTTACACTCCACTCTCATACTCCCACATTATGACATAATCAGCATTATTAAAGCTGCAGTTCAAATTTTTTTAAATGGGGTTCTGTGGAGAGGATGAGAACAATTAATACCCTACCTGTTGTAGATAGCTCTTTGAATGGCCTCAGTTGGATAAACAGATAGTAAAGGAATAGTTCTGTCAGATCGTTATCAATTGTTAGTACCTTGTCAGCCATAGAGCCTGGAATTTGGAGAAAAAGGCAAAAGTCTTCATCCAGGCTAGGCTAACGGCTAGCCAAAAGGGAGCCCATTGTTTATTGTCTTTCAGGCTTATTAAACAACTCTTTCTCACCAAACAATGTACCGATGTGAAAGAAAGCCACTAACACCAGTATGTTGTTTTTGAGAAAAGGTTCTTTTTTAAGCTTGAAAAACAATAAACTTGGGCTGTGGTTTGGCTAACCATTAGCCTAGCCTGGACGAAGACTTCTGCCCTTTTATCATAGTCCGTATGACTGATGTCATGATGATAAAGTACTAACTAATGATAACTTTTTGATAGAACATCTCTTCAAAAATAATAATACTACCCCTTTAAATCTGACCAGATTGAGGAGCTAATGGCTAGTCTGAATCCGGCCAAAACCAAAGTAGATCTATGTTTTTTTCAAAAAAGCTAATCCAATCTCAAACATTCCATAGTGGTTTAAACAAATGTTTTTTTATGAACCTGTACATCGCAGACTATTTCACACGCTTCATTTATTTACATGACATCTGTTATTTGCAAACACAAAATGCAGCAGCAGCGGTAAGCTGCAGCATTTCCAGTGCAGCTTGGAGAACATAGTGCATCATATTTATGCTGGAATAACTGTGTAATGTCAAATTAAAAGCCATATAAATGCTTATAAACATCAGTCCAATCAGAATTACAGTTTATTCAAACTGAGGTCATTCGAAGACCTATGTACAACAGGTAAGATATTAACTGTTCATAACCTTTTAACAGAACCCCACTTCACAACATCTGAACTGTCTTTTTGTTAAATATGCCCACACCTCATCTCCTGTCATAAAAGTGAACAAACTGTGCCGTCGTTGCGCCCATGACTCTTCATCACTCGCCGCCACGGTTAAATTCTCCAGCAACAGTTTGCCAAACTTAGGAAGACGAGGTCACATTCTTCTCAAAGCAAGCCAAATCAGTTTTAACAGTGCACAAGCATGTCTTGGCAGAAGTAAATTACACAAAGTGACACATAACTCATAACAAAATGCGCACAGCCCGATGCCACAGACGGTTTCCCCGATAATTAGACCATATAAATTACTGCAGATGACACCTCGGCGAAAAAGCAACAGAAAAATGACTCGGCGGAGCTCGTTCATCAGGTTACTGTGCAAAGAACATTCTTAATGCCAAAGACTGTGGGGCCCAGTGATGCCTGATTGAGGTCATATCACACGTTACAGAAGTAATTCCTTTTTTCTGCTGATGCAAGGCGTCGTTGACTGAGGAGCCAGGCGGTGTTAGATGGAGGAGCATGACGTTATCAGGGGCCATCGTCGCAACCCTCCGCCGTTCGCAGGCTTTCATAGACCTCGGGAAGACTTGCAGTGGAAGCAGAATAAAGGTCGCTCTCATATTGTTGTCCTGCTTACTTAAAGAGAAAACCCCAACCGCAGCACACGTGTCTCCCACTCTTAACTTTCTAGTCACCTTGAACTGAAGAGTCTCAAAGTTTCCGTGTTAACTTCTGTCGGGATTCTTGTTATTTCTCACATTAAAAGGCCTGTTAATGAGGTGTTTTTCCTACACTGAATGGACATACTACCACTTGAACATGTACAGAAATGTTGTTTGCTCGCATCGTTTTGTGTATAACAATGAAGCTCCGACACGTTTGTCTTGAGAAGCTGTGTTCCGAAGCCGATTGCCTGCGAAGGAGCAAAAGGAGGACGTTAGTTATCCCGATTAAAAGATAGTAAAGGGGAAATTGAATCAAGCTGAAAAGAGGTCTCAAAGGGGGGGAGAGAAAAGGTGTAAGAAAGAAAAGCTCTTTTCATGTTTTTCTGCAGACCTGAAAGTGGCTACAGTCAGAATGGATGGTCTGAAGGAAATTACCACAGTGCAAACCCACACTGCGTGCCACACAGGAAACTGGAAGTCTGCTCAGTAATCCATCTTACTGCCCTACTTGTGCCCCCCTCCCCCAACCTCCACCCCCTCCGCCTCCACGCCCACATCCAACGGCGCAGCATCGCGCCGAGCTCCGTTTGGCTGACAGGATCCTCCAGAGATGCATGTTTAGTTATGAGAGAGTGGCGAAGTAGCAAATAAAGAATGTGTCTTCCTGTGCGGTTTCAAAGTGAAAGACAAACTAATCATGGCTCGGCAGTAGCAGTTAGGCAGCAGACGCCAGCTTGTTTTATCACACACACACACACACACATACACTCAGCCTTTGTCATGTTTGTTTTATCACAAGCTGTTTGCCTGAAGAGGCCTGGCTCCCTTCATTGATACAGTTTGTCAGACATGTTTTCAGGCACTATTGCTTTGCTTTGTTTTTAATCCTCTCTGTTGTTACTGCTGCTGTTAGCAGCATCAGACGCCCGGTTCTGAAGAATAAAACGCTTCCTTTTTCCCCCTCTCCTCAAAAGGAGAAATTCCAGTCATATTAAAATGGAGTTCCGTAGTAAAGGTTTTGAACAGTTAATATCTTACCTGCTGTAGATAGTTCTTTGAACAAACAGGGTTCGGAGAAACAAAGTCTTTGTCCGACAGCATTGGTGAGCTAACACAGCCTAGACTAAAGAGATTTGTGGCCATTTTAAAATAACAATCCTTTAAAATTTCATATGGTTTATGCAAATGATATTTTATGGACCGCTGTCAGTTTCGCGTTATATGGTTCGTCACATAGAAATCTGTAGTTATTTGCAGTTTCTAAAAGCAGCAGAAGCAACTAGTTGTAGCACATCCAGCCAGAATATCGTACTAATTTTGCCAAAATAGGCATGAAATGTGAAAGTTACGAAAACATAAGGAATTAGAGATTAAATTAAAGAATTAAAGAAGGCTCGTCAACGCCAGTCTCCATTCTCACAGTTTATGCTGTGAGAATGTGAGATTCCGTTTCACGAATCTTAACATCGCCGTCAGTTTTTGCATTATAAGGTAATTTACAGAGAATTCTGTTGCTCTTTGCCATTTCTAAAAGCAGCAGGAGCAGCTAGCTGTAGCACCTCCGGCAGGAAATTCTCCATGTTTCTTCCAAATTGACATCAGTGTGGAGGTTTAAGTCGTAGCATTTTTATGAACCTCTCTGATATTTCAAATACTGGAACTGGCCCTGCTCTAACAAGCCATTATTAGCTGACCAAAGTGGATTGAAGCCATTTTAAAATAACTTCAATCTTTAAAATCTCATAGTGGTTCATGCTAATGCCATTATTTAAACTTTTACACAGACAGCATTTTTTACATATATTCATATTATTATTCCTGCAGAAAATGAATGGAATTGCTTCAGGACCTGCTTCAGACTGACTGCACAGGAAGGGCTACAGCTAGCCCCTGCTGTCACCATTTGCTCTTGAAAATAAGCATGGAGTCCTTTTATGAATAACTAAAGATTGCAAAACTGACAGAGATATAAAGTACCGTTTGCATAAACCCCTATTAAAATGTGAAAATCAGTTGTTTTCAGATGGCAGCAATTCTTTTTGGTCTTTTAGCTCATCCGTCCTGTCAGATTTAAACTCTATTTATCCAAACTGAAGTTGTTCAATGAGCTATCTACAGCAGGTAAGATATTAACTGTTTACATTCTTATTCTTTTTTATTTCACCAGCTTAATAGTTTTGTCATATTTTTCCTCGTTGTTTTGTTTTGTTTGTTTTTTTCCTTTCTGCGGTCCAGATTTGTATAATGTCGTATTGATTTGACAATAATAGAACTGTAAAATGTTCAAAATCACTTCCCGTTAGATATTGATGAATAGAGTCTGTAAGTTGGGTAATTTTTACTATAATCGGTAAACTTTTTTTCTTTTCTACTTTTCTTTTCAGGAACCGTTTCAGGCTAACATGGCCAGGATTAAAGATATGGTTAGGCTTTTGTTTTGTTCTTGTGTGTGTCGTGTCTCGTGGTTGTTGCTTCTATTTCCTCTTTATGAGTTCAAATGGAAGTATTGTTTTAGTCTGGTGCGTCGCTTCTGACGACTTTAAACTGCCCTCCTTCCTTTGCAGAGGAGAGAATCCGCCACTCTGTCCAAGAAGGCGAACAACACCTTCAACATAGTCGGCACCACCTACGGCATCAACGTCGCCAAAGACCAGGGCTTGACGACCATCTCCAAGAGCGCCTCGGCGTCGTCTGCAAAACACGCCTTCCTGCAGAGATTCGAGGACCCCTACCTGGAGGCCAAGAAATCCTACAACCGTGTCAGCAAAGTGGACAAGATATCGCGCATCATTTTCCCAGTTCTGTTCTTCATTTTCAACTTAGGCTACTGGGCCACGTACGTCAACAGAAAGCCCGCCATCATGAAGGCAAACAACCTAAACTGAGTTCCGCCCAATCATCAGGGAGGGTAGACAGGTTCGCAGGAGGCCAAGTCCATTACATCTTAACGAGCGTGTATGTGTGTGCGCATGTTTGGTGTGTTTCTTCTTTTTTGGTTTTTTTATTCCCCCCCCCTTTAAACGTTTGATAGTTTGCACGGCTGTATAGATGAAAGTTTAGCAAACATTAGAATTCCCACGTCGTGTTGGACTTTGGAGGAGGCCCGCTCCTCTCATCGGTCTGTGTTTGTGTGGCGTTCCTTTGCTCCGCTCCACTCTCAGCTCTGGCCCTGTTCCCCTGCTCTGACTGT
>NC_051442.1:18495033-18508282 GCF_001649575.2 Kryptolebias marmoratus
TCTCTTCCGTGTTTTGATAGCTTGCCGTTTCGTGGAGTAGTCAAAAATGGTGCACTCTCCGTGTTTTGACATGTTTCGGGGTTTTTTGGTTTTTTTTTTTTGCTTCTGACGGAGTTCGAGCGAGCATGCACTTTTAAGTTTTCACTGCAACTCATTACCCTCGATAAGGCGCCGACACGTCCGCGGAGCTGACACGTTTCCACGCGCACGCCCGCACAACACTGACGCTGCAGCCAAAGCCATCCGCTGGTCGCTTTCCTGTGCTCTGTTAGTTGGGGGCAGCCTGTATAGTTTTATAGGAACATCATTAATAATTGTCAGAGTCTGGCCCTCAGTTCCTGCTGAATCTCAGCACTCACGATGCAGTCTCAAAGGGCTGCCTGTACACTTTCCAGTCTACTGGTTTCAATTGTTTTAACTGGCTGATTATGTTGGATGACAGATAATATATGTGCCTTGGAAAATACACTCATCTCAATAAAAAGAAATAGGCGTACGCTTGCTTTTACAACACAAATATGCACAAATGTCTGTGTCTGTAAACATTTACTGGTATCCTGTAGGCTCTTTATGGCTCCGCCCACCCTCGACCAGCGCACGGACAAGTGTAAAACTGCCTCTCAGTACGAAGGGTTAACAGACCTCTGCCTGTGAAAAGATCAAGCAAAGAGATTATATTATCCAGATCGTGTGCTTTTACGTTTTGACTCATGTCGCATCATCGTCGGTGAGTTAACTCATCATAAACTACCACCGTTACCTCAGAATGAAGTCAGATTCTGAACAACACTTTAGTGAGTGTATATATATACACCATCAGATGTTTTAATCATAGGATACCTTTACATTTAAGGAATGGTTTGGATTCCCTGAAGTGGGGTTCTGTGGAGTTTTTATCAGGAGTCAGCATCTTACTTGCAGTAGAAATGGATCCGACTGTTTGCAGTTTGTGGTTTCAGACAGAGGTTTTCTGTTTTTTAGTTCAAGACCAAAGCAGATTGCTGCTGTCCTAAAACAACTCCAATCTCAAAAATTTCATTTTAGTTCCAGAAATTTTTTTTTTTTAATGATTTCATGGGTCTCCAACTCGTCATTTGCTCATCTACCCCAAGAGAACTTTTGATTGATGTTCCAAACAAAGCTTTAAATGACTTCCACTGCAGGTAAGATAATTATTATTGATAATCCGCTTCACAGAACCCCACTTTTTAAAAAATCCAAATCATACTTTTGAGTGTTTTGTGAGCTTTTGTTTCTTTATTTTCTTTGCTTCACTTGCTGTTGATGTAATTTTTCTGTGGTTCTGCCATGTCATTAGCAACCTTTTACTTTATGGTCGTTTTTTAATATATTTTTGTGTAATGTGTATTGGTGTTAATTTCAATGTGTACATATGCCGTATTGGTTTTGTATTTTGTAGTAGACAATAATTGGTTAAGGTGTCATACAGTTTTTTCTAAACATTTTCATTCAGACTCCCCAAATTCATCCAAAATCAATTAAAAAAAAAAAAAAAACAATTTAATTGATGAACCTATTCGCCACACAACAGTGAAAATAGTCATGAAGTTTCTTTTTTTAATGAGAGTCCCACCAGATTTGTCTCCACAGCAGCAAGTGTCTCCATTTTTAGTATGGAGACAGTATATGTCTTTAAAAATTTGTGTTTTTCCTTTTACTTTGATATGTTTAGAAGATCTTACATTGTTCAAAAACATTTTGTTTCCAGATCTTTTTGTTCACAGACTGTTCTGTGTTTAGACCCCAACATGCAAATCGTCCCTCAGAAAGAGTGGTTTGTTTTAAGGCCTCGGTACAAGTTTACAGGTGTACCATGTACAGTGTACCAGGTATTGTTTAGCCATAATGATGATGTTTTTCCACACGCAAACAGGGCTTAGTATCAAGAGTTTTGATACTAAGCCCATTCACAACCAGTTTTCCTACATACTGATGTAATGCTGCTACTTTACAGCTGAAACGCAGCTCTGAAAGTGTTTTCCCTCATTTGGAAACTCACAGCTCATCACTTAAATTCAGTTAAACACACACACACACCTGACTCCATCTCAATTCGGATCTGACCCCTTTTTAAACTAATAATTGCACATTCATTTTAGATAAAATAAAGTGTCATTATTTCTTTGTCCTTATGCCTATAAATTAATTTAAATTAATATTGAATGGATTTATTAGTTATATGTAGCTTGTTTCATAGTATAATTAAGAAAAATAGGTACTATTAGTTGAATAAAGTCAACCTTTGTAATGAATGTTACAATTTTAGGGATTTAATTATACACTTAAAAAAACAACCAACTGTTTAAATAGTCTACTCTAGGTATATAATATTCTTGTTGATTAGATGATAACATAACACTTAAAAATATATTTATTTAAGTAATTTCCTGATGTTCTGGCTCTGTTTACTGAGGTTGGCTGAACTCATTTTGATTCCGTTTCTGAATGAACCAGGTTTAGGCACTGATTGCATTATTTATTTTTACTGTTAGTTTTATCTCTATTTATATATATAAAAAAAAAAAAATGCTGAAGCACCCATGATAGAACGTCAACATTAACAGCATATTAAAACACAAAGAAAGTCCTTCTTTTGCTCAGTGATCGCAACAGCAACAAAAAGTAGACATCCGACAGGAACATGGAAGCTGAAGCTGGAAAGGAACCAGCGTTCCAGTTTCAGTACACTTTTCAAGTCCTGCACCATCCACATAAACAAAGAGAACATTACCCTTTGTAAATAGATAAATAAAATAAAAATATACGTCAGCTAATTTTTTAAAGGTTTGTTGAAAAAACTATTGTTGAGCTGAATTAACGGTCATACTATCCTGCTGTATGTTCTCCTAATGTTCACTTTAAGCGGGTTTCTTTCGTGCTTAAAGAAACGTTATGACCCGTGCGATGCCGTGTTTGTGGGCATGAGAGAAGGCACGACTTTCAGCTCCACATCGCCAGTGCAAAGAATCTGGATCTTGTTGGGGACATTTTGGCTAAACATTCTCCCGAAACTAAATTTTTGTTGATCTCGTTCACAATTTCCTCCCAGCTAATTACGATTTCAGCAGATAATCAAAGCTTAATGGTGATCATTATCAGGATAAAGTGAGACAGAAACAGAGGAACAAAATGTAAAAACAGCTTCATTGCTGTTGCGCATATTTTTGAGCTCCGTATTTCGAGCTCACAGTGATACACCAAGAATAGAGATTTGATTTAATTTTCCACCGTGGAACGCATTTATTTAGTTTCGGTTGTAGCCTCTGATGTTTATGTATGATTCCTCGAAGTAACGGGACAGCGGTGCCGTCTGTAGACAGCTTTGAGCAAAAGCTGCCGAGTCTTCAAACATTTGTCAAAGATTCAGCAGAATAAATAACAGGGATTTTAATAACACATCAACAGGCTCTAAATATGAGAAAATATCTGGTAAAATCCATTAACCAAATATAAACATACATGATCATTTCTTGAGCATTTGAACTTTAAAGCAGCAGACTTAGATCCAACTTAACACAATGTCAAAAAAATACATTTTGAGTCAAAAGAAGGCTTTAAAATCTGTTTTATATATACATTAAATGCTCATCGTGATTAAATATTTGACTGTTCTGCTAGAAGCTTCCTGTAGATTTTGTTGTGTTCCACCAAATATGAGACTTTTAAGTATTTAAAAAAAACAGTTATAATTATTCATAATTTTGCTTGTAACTTGCATCTTTTTAGTGAAAACCACTTTTTCTCCCCCCCCTGTACATTTTCCCCATTCTGGTCCAAAATGTTCAAAGTTGTGTCTCCATTTTTTTCACTGGGTCCAATGTAAATCTTTACAGTAATAAAGATGTTTGTTTGAATAACAAGGAAAGGGAAAACACTTCCAGAGCTGCAAAATCCAAACATTTGCAGATGACTTAAAAACGGGAAGTCGTTCAATCTGCTCAGACTGAACTATTACAGCATAAAAAACATGTAAAGGAGCAAAAAATCATAGACTGTCAGTGAATTACAACACAAGTAAATGCAGTTTGTACGCACATTGGGTCCATTAGGGTAAACATTTGATTCTGTTTTGATAAAAAAGACTGAACTGTGTTTTTTTTTTCTTTTTTTTTTTGGTTTGATTGTATTGTTCATGTGGTCTTTTTCTCACAGGGCCAGAGTTAAAAAACAAAAAAAAACAACAAAAAAAACATGCCATCCTATACCGTGAGATCCAGTATATTAAGATATATATGAATATATTTATGCTATTTAGTACAGCATCAAATATGTTTTATATGACATAGGCTCTACAGCGTTGATGCAAATCTCTCGCTGCGTAGAAAACTGTAGACAAATAGAACTAAAACTAAAGAAATTACTAATGGAAACCACTCGTTCCAAAAGTGTCACACAGTTGTGAATTTGTAAATATTGTGAAATCGATTCCGATAGTTTCTGTGTGAATATCGATACGTCATGTCGTTTATTTTTTACATCAGATAAATACAGCTGAGCTCTGTAACACTACGTGTTATGGTATTATAAAGAAGAGTAGAGATCATATTAACCCGAGCTACTTACAGGATCAGTAAGTCGTGTGCACTTTTTCAAAAACCTAACTGTGAATTAGCAACCGTCTGCAAGCAGAGTTGTACACACTGTGTTCTCCTTCCAGCGATTTCACTGCATGTCCCTCCGCATTGAGAGATCAGAGACTTCCTCCACAAAGACGAGCTCCGGGAACTTTGTGGACTTTGTGTTTTTCCTCGGGAAGCCGCTCTCTGTACACTCTGACTGGACTGGACTCTGTATGTTGCACTCTCTCGTTCATGTGCTTACTGTATGAGATGTAGCAAATGGAAACGGGGATTAAAAGGACTATGTATTTTGTCTTGCAGTTTTAAAGTCCTTTTTTCTTGGCCACATTCAAGCCTGAAACATCTACATTTTCAACATGATGAAGTCATCTGATGTGCTTACAAAGCTTTTGGTCCATATTGGCGGAGTAGCTGCAGGTTCTTATGTTTGAGGAAAAAACCGCAGTGTGAGGACATTATTAAGGGAACAAACTAAGTTTATGTGTTTAAATTGAAGCACACCCACTTAATTTTTTATTGAATAGTCAAGCAAACCACTAGTCATAGCTGGACAAGTTTCAAACATTGACTATATGAGATAATACACCAAATAGTACATCACTGTCTTCTGTTAGGAATTAAAGCCACTGCTGTAACCAGCATCTGTGCACTGGGGTGAACAAATCATCCGCCCCACAAAGTAGTTCCTCCTAATAAACAATGTGAATCACTTAATTACGTAACTTGCTGCGTATTGTTTTCTTCTGCGTATTTTTCAACTATTTTGAACATTTTAAATTAAGTTTTAAATGTTTTTCGGTGATTTAATCTCAGTTTTGAATTAGTTGCAGTTACCGGGCGGGACGGGTCACCAGCAGTGTTCATCAGTAGATGTAGCATGTCTCCTGTCGGCAGTGACCAGGACTGCAGGGCAGCCCCAACAGAGTCTCGTTGGGGTGTAAAATACTCCGCCCTCCGGACACATTCTGCTGGTTTTAGCTCAGTGATACGACCGCTACAAACATTACACCTCACGTGATCTTATCAAGTGCAGCGGAACGTGCTGGGTCCAACAGGGGAGATTTTATGTTTAAAAATCCATTTATGAGACTAAAATTAGAAGATAAATTATCTGTCAGCAGCTTGGAGCGGACATGAACAGAACATAGAAAATTAAAGACGGGGGAGGTAGACAACAAGACATTTTCTTCAACATGATAGGCCTATTTTCTGTAGGCCCAACAGTAATATTTAGATCACCTACAGGTAGATATTATTTAACTAACTTAGTGGTTTCCAAAACTGAGAGACTGCGATGGATCAGTGGTAGGTTCTGAGGTACTCCTTAGGCAAGATTGTGTCAAAGGGGTTAACATCTATCTATCTATCTATCTATCTATCTATCGATCTATCTATCGATCTATCTATCGATCTATCTATCTATCTATCAGCATTAATTCTTTAGTTTTATATTTTTTAGAATTAATTCAAATAAAATCCAATCCAGAAAGCTGTGTACTTGTCTGCTTAATTTTACAGGAGGCATCCGTTCCTCAAACTTGATTAATAGACCAGACTGTTTTCAAAGGCACAACCTCGACCCCCGGGAGGGAGGGAGGAAAAAGGCCACAACTTTGTGCACCTAAAACTAATAAATACTAAGCAAGCAACATATAGCCTATCTTTTTTTCACAAATAATGTACTGCAAATTGTAACATTTGTGTGCTTATTGATTCAGGAAATGAAATTTATGCTCAGGAGCTGCTACTGGATGTGGGGCTTTAAGTCTCGCCTAGTCTCCCACACACAGTCGCGGTGTTATCTGACCTTTCTTTTATTTATGAAATACCTAATTACAGCTAAACATATTAGAAAATATGAATGTTTGAAGAAACAGCAGCAAAGTAAAAACTATGTGAGTAGGCAATGGAACTTTAAATGGTTCCAGGGCAAATTTATGCCATTTTAAAACAACCCTGTTACCTTGAAAAATTCTTAGCAGCTTATGCTCAAACCTTTCCAGCGCCGTCACTTTTGCATTCTTCGCAGAAAATCAGTTTTTGTTTCGGCACAGTTTGTGCCTAATGTTGATTTTATGTTAAGTATGTTGAGAACACTGGATTTACTCGTTTCTTTAGTTATTTAGCACCATCATTGTCATTAAATGTCTTCAGTAGTCCCTGGTTCTTGGACCTTACACACCCTTAGTAATCAGCACACCTGTTGACAATCACCATCTTTCATCTCAGTCTATTACTCCTTGGTATTTCTTTATCTGATTGTCTGTTTACGTCTTTGTATC
Organism: Kryptolebias marmoratus; assembly: GCF_001649575.2. Lineage (NCBI taxonomy): Eukaryota > Metazoa > Chordata > Actinopteri > Cyprinodontiformes > Rivulidae > Kryptolebias > Kryptolebias marmoratus. The sequence goes on from NC_051442.1 coordinate 18,501,917, forward strand.
TTGTCATATTGACTGTTGTGTTGTTTACCGTTCGTTTGCTGATGAAACAGCCTTGAATTTGCCTTCTTTAAGACAACTAGCCAATCAGAGCTTTGCACTCAACGCCATGTTGGTTCTCCATCAGTCGCAAATCAAAAAAAAGGAGCATATGTTTGAACCACCCATTAAAATGTTTGTGGGTTTTTTGTGCTGCCTTAGTTTTCCATCAGAAAACATGGACCATTACTAGTACTGGACCTCGGTGGATTTCTGTGTACTGCAACAGTGAGAGCAGTCTAAAAGTTGATAAAAATTACGTGCACATGAACTGCTATGATTCACTTTGGTCTTGGCCGCACCTGGGTTAGCCATTAGCTTGGCTCACCCATGAGATTGTTATCTCTGACTCTCCAGACTGATTTCTGCTGCAGGTAAGATACTGACTGCTTATAACAACTTCACAGGACCCCACATTAAAAAAATCCAATTTATCCCTTTGAAGTCTACACTGTTTTTCTTTTTTTTTGTAAACATGCTGTATATTATGCGCTATGTCTTATTATACCCCCCAAAAAAGCACCTGTCATGAGAGGCACATTTGTCTCGTTTAACACCACAGATGTGCTTATTCTCTCATCAGCCCAAAATCTCATTAATGGTTCATGCTGGTTATTAGTTTACATGGCAATAATGAACCTAATTTATCAGCCAACCAATGAGTGGCTCTACTTACTGTCCTGTAGGTGGTTTCAGCCACACAGGAATATTTTGTTTACATGTTTAAAAATAAAGCCAGTCATTTTTCTCAGCAGGCTTGGAAACAAAAAGAAAAAAAAACAAAAGCTTCTAGTGCCAACCTCCTCCATCTACCTAAAGACAAATATAGCTTATTTTTGTCGCTTTTCTTTTCAATAATAAATAAAATTAGGCCTTTCAAGCTTGCTCATACTGTGTTCGGATGATAGAAGTTTCAGAAAACAATAAATCTGGTCATTTTCAAGAATACAGTCCTGTAAACATTTTACTAAAATAGGATTGGTAGGCAGAACAAAAGGAATCCGAGTACAGACATAAACCTTCAACAAAAATGACTGAATTGTTTTTTTTGTAAGATACTGATGTTGTATCTTATGACCTTTTACTTAGTGAAAAGAAAGACACAAAAATAATGAAAAACTAAATAAATGTAATGAAAGTGGTGTTCCTTAAATGCACAACAGCCGCAGCCTTGTGTGTCAAACTTTTAAACAACGATGACACACTATCAGATAAAAACCAGTGATAACTTTGCGAGCGTTTAAATCAAATCTGTCCAGTGGGTCATGAGATATTTTGCTAACAAACAAATGAGCACACAAAAACACAGACATTCATAGACCTGGGCGGTTATACGTTCAACTATGTCCCATGGCTGCCGATGAGAAATACTTCAATGTGACAATGAAGTCATACAGGGGGACACTGATGTCAGTTACTTAGAGATGTGAGACAATAATGTCAGACGTAAAACTTGGTGTCAAAGAAAAACGTCCAGCCATTTATTTTAGTAAAAACCATTGCTGTGTTTTAATCCACAAACTGCTGGGGAGTTTTTTACATTGAAAATGTTAGTTTTGAATGCATCTGTTAGTGTGATTGGCGTCATCCATCCATCTTCTACCACTTATCTGTGGTCAGGTCGCAGGGGAAGCAGGTCCAGGAGGGAAACCCAGACCTCTCTTTCTCCAGTGACACTCTCCAGCTTCTCCTGGATTCCGGGTTCCCGGGCCAGAGAGGATATATAATCCCTCCAGTGAGTTCTGGGTCTGCCCGAAGTCTCCTCTCAGTGGGACATGCCCAAAAAACCTCCAAAGGCAGGCGTCCAGGAGTCATCCTAATCAGATGCCCGAACCACCTCAACTGTCTCCTTTCCATGTGAAGGAGCTCCCCCCAGATGATGGAACCCTTCACCTTTTCTCTAAGGCTGATCCTTGCCACCCTATGAATCAGTTTAGCCAAAACACCACAATAAACACCAACGCTCGGTTCACAAAAAGGCTGCAGTCTTACAGACGTGCATTTTAACACATGAGGCCTGGGGTAAAACAAATCAATCAAAAACATGGTAGTGATCGTCCATATAAACCCTCAGTTTGACACCGCAAACACACAAATCCCAGCACTGAAAGACAGCCTCGCAACGATTACTTTCATCACAACAGTCGACAACAAAATGTGAGATTATGTTGGCTCCACAAAGACGGAGAAGATGCCAGCTGCACTGGGAACGCTGCCAAACAACCCTTCTCCAAACAGTACAAGAAATGAATAATCTGCAAGCAATGAAGGGGAGATTTTACCCCAACAATCCAACTGGCAGGCTGCAACAGGCAAACACATGTCCGCTACAGCAAGAAAGTACACCCTCGTTCAACTATAGGGTTTTATATGTCAGGACTAAATACAAATGTCATTACGTATTTAACAAAACGGAAGACAAAATGGAAGAGCTGTGTGAAAAGCTTGCTGTTTCCACAGGATTTAGGAGGTTCTATATCAGCCAGGTGCTGCTGATCAAATGTATTGATGAACTGATCACCACCAGTGTGATCACCTCTATAAAAGCAGGAGTTTTATCAGTTTGCTGTTCCGGAGCGTACAGGTGTGTGTCACAAGGCGAGGAGGAAAGATGTCAGCCACGACCTTAGAGACAACTGTTGCCGCCCATCCGTCTCCTCGTCAGAACTCCTCTGTGAACAAATGTGAGGCCATCTGTCCAACAACGATCCCAAACACAGCAGCTACTCTACAACAGAACGGATGAAAAAGAGAAGCATCAAGGTGCCGCAGTGACCCACTCAAAGTCCAGAACCTCAGCCTGATTGAAACAATGTGGTGGAACATTAATACATATATGCAGAAACAAATGTCTGCAAAACGTCAAGGATAGAAGCGGTGTTGTAAAGAAGAGTGGGCTGAAAATCCTCCACAAAACCATCACTTAGAGTTATTGCTGCTGCTGGATGGGGGAGGGGCTTGGTTTTTAACATACAGTTTTCCATTTTAGCGTTGCTTTTGTTCAATAAATAATGCCATGGTGGAATTTGTTGTGTGTTTTTTGTCTACATGGAGTTAGATTAAATTAGTTTTAGAATGTGGTAACAACTTATATTTTTATGTCCTGATTTGTAAAAAACCCCAGAACTGAAAAAGGACGTACATTCTTGTTCCTATCACTGCACTTTGTGATATAAAGAATCAAGAACCGAACCATACCGACGCACCACATTTCTGCTGATTGGTATGCAGCTAATGACCACGAAATGTGAAGCGAGCTTGACAAGCTGAGAGTCAGCAGCAGCATGAATAATAAAATACATGGTAGTTCGGTTGTGATCGGGAAAAAAAACCAACATGAGGACTCATTCCGTGTGAAATATTTCTCTCATCTTGAACTAACTTGACTTTTTTAGTTAAAAAAAAAAAAAGATTGCTGGCCTAGTTTGTGTGTCACATTCACAAAAATGTTTGATTTCCAATGAAACAAAGTTTGATTTGAGAAAATTTTAAAAAACACTATTATTCAAATGATTTATACAAACCGGTTACATCAACATCCTCGAAGACTTAACCGTAAAAAAACATAGTAATAGTTGTGTGGCTAAATCCTGACAAATGGAATGGAAAAGTGTGAGACATTAATACTTTGAACTGCTTCTTTTTATCATTTTTACACAGAAAATTATAATAATTTTAGCACCATTTCACAAGAAAAGTGGCAAATCCTTTTTTCACCGTTTAAAATAATGCAGGATATTGTGCACTGCGGTGGTTTAAAAGAAGAAAATAAACAAACGGAAAATATCTGCCACAGCTCGCAGTCACAAAGAATACGAGCCACTGGTTTGCATGTGCACAAAACTGTGCAAATCACTGAAAATAATTGCACTTTTTTATTTCAACATCAAACACTGCAAAGCCGTTGGCACGGCTGCAGACTGAACCACGGGTCAGCTGACCCCAATCCAGGTTGGCCGTGTGTGGTCACCGCTCGTCAAGATTCAATTTCAGGCCTAATCTCAAACTTCTGCGACTGTCATCAATAAAGCGACAGGGGTTGGCTGACATGTTCGGGCTTTTCTTCTTCCTGACACTTCCTTCAACTGCTCTGCGAAGAGCCGCCGTAGTTTCCCATCCGTACTGGTTCCCCTCGTCGCTATAACGCCTTCAAATCCTGTCCATAAACATTCCCCACAGGAGCGGAGCAAAAGCTGCAGCCTCGGTGAAGGCTGACACCAGCACTAAACCCATCTGTCTTAATGACAAGCTGGTAAACAAAACTTCCAGCTCCAATGGAAACCCTCTGATTATTTGCGAGAGCTCCTAAATCCTCTTCTAATATACAAAACACACAGGAGCTGGGATTAAAATTCTGTGAGAAGAGAGGAAAAAAAGGTGGAGGGGGGGCAGTTGTTTGCTCAGGTCTGAACCTACACCAATTGTTTTCTGGTCCGTTAACACCGACAACAATCTAACACCGGCAAACACTGGAACACAAACAAAAGGCCTAGCTTTCCCCGAAGAAATGCACTTCGCTCGCTGCCTTTTATGCCAGAGTTTTACATTAAAACCACTGTAGGCTGAGAAGGAACGAGCTGCAGCCTTTCGCGTCCGAACCTTGTCAATGACAATAAGCGGCGTCTCATGCGATGTTGTGAGATCTCACGAGAGCAGGTGTTGAGGATAACTCTCAGTCAGGTTTGCGCAAAATCAAGCAAACCCCGCGAAATCGCAACTTTTTGCAACTTTGTCCAAAACGCTGCAACCTTCCCGCAACTTTAACCCAATATTTATTGTTTGTAAAGTGATTTGCAAACGTTTCTGCGGTCTAGTGTCTTCTTTGTGGGTTTGTGTAGTGTGGAATACAAAATAACCCCAAATAACTCACGAAGAAGACACGTGACGTCACTCCCTGTTAAAATCAGAATGCCTGGAGCATGCAGGAGCAGCGACCGAAGCCAAAATGTGCGCTAATGCTTCACATTTGCCCACAAAGACTTCAGCAAACCAGTTTCCTACCCAGCTGCAGGAGAGTGGGGGGGAGAAAGCTGTTTTGCACGTCCTGCAGTGTAATCATGGAACATAAACGCATCGACAAACACTTTGTGTCTGCAAAACATGTGAGGAGAGCTGCAGACCAGGGACAATCCAGAAATGGTCATGAATGTTAGTTTATAAGCTATCAAAGTTTTCAAATAAAGCACCTTTTGATAATGTAAATGTTTGTTGGTAATTATCTTACAAAACTAGTAAGTATTTTTGGTTTATATATTAAAAGTTATGTTTTTTTTATTGATTTTAGTTTTAAAAAATTGCAACTTTTAGGAAAATGCCCCGTGAAATCAGGCATTTTTAGCCCGCAACAATCACAAAAAAATGCCCGCGAAATCCTGGAGGGACTGTCTCAGCTACTACCACACCCACTTTTAGCTCCATGTTGGTCAAAATGGCTGATTTATATCCGTTTCTTGATTTGCTATGGTTGCTTAGATGTGGGGGGCATCTTGAACTCCCAAAATTAACCAGTTGTGAATGTACACCCAGTTATTATTGTCTAATTCATCCACTCAGAAACACACACACACACACACCCACACACACACAAACAAGGTGAAAACATTACTGCCTTTAGTGGCAGGCAGCGGCAAGCACTCTAACACTAACAAATAGCACTCCGGGCTCGGGCTGGTAGGAGATACTGAGAGGAAAATAACTTTAAACGCAGTTTTACTGGTTTACTTTTAAACTGGAAACTCGCAGACGACAGGTTTCGTCATTTCTGCCGTAGCCAACAATAAAAATTGATAGCTGTATAGTGTTTTTACCTCTTTTTATAACTCTTGTTTCAAAAAATTTCCTCGTGATTTAGGCAAACGCATCCACATCAGTTTTGCATACAGTTTTTAACAAACACTGTCGTTATTTTCAAGCACAAATAGCAGGAGCTAGTTCAGCCCAGTGCAGCCTGGGAGCCCCTCCTGCAGGAATAGCATAATATTTCTCCCAGAATAAGTGCGTGATGCAAAATTGACGATGGCGTAAAGGTTTACTTAAAAAAGACCTTTGAAACTCCCTTTAGATTAGCCGTTAGCTTAATTATCCGCTCAGAATTAAACCCTCTCTCTCTAATGGCTCCAGTGCATTTTGATTTGATATGTTACGGTGGAATGCACATAATTTATTGTATTATTAATTATTGATCTCACATTCCTGCAGTACTGTCATCCTAAGCTGGTGGGTTTGTCACATGTGATTCACTTGAAATGTGACAGAGAATCCACTTTTACTCTGAGAAGAACTTATTTATTTATTTGCCCTTTCATAAGTGCTCTCTCATTTTGTTGATGG
>NC_051442.1:18508363-18524824 GCF_001649575.2 Kryptolebias marmoratus
TAATCCCAGGTGGAGGCTTGGAACAACTTCCTCTTTCAGACGACCACAGCCTTGTTCAACAGACTCCAAGTGTCGGCCACAACCTGTTTTTCCTCCCCGTCTTCTCATTGTATTGCTTGTGCCTCTTTACGTCCTATTTCTGTGGATGTCAGAGACGAGTGGAGAGAAAGACATAGAGTAGGTGGGTTTTTTTTATTTAGCAGTTCATTTATACTGCAGCTGTGATCTTTGAATGTTGTTGACAATCCTCTGTGGAAGAACGCAGAGGTGTGAAAAGGGTCTGTTTTATTAAAAGAATATTTTAAAATATGACACATGATCTAATAGCTTTTATATAAAACCAACAATGCAGCTACCATTACTGCAGCAGCGTAAATAATATCCCATAGTGCTACAATGCAATAAATTGATAATAGGGTGTAATTTTGACAGTCGCGCTGTTAAAAGTCAGAATAAATCTAGATTTTTTTCCCACCATGGTCTACTCAATAGTTTGCAACCCTGTATCCTGGTTTGGGGGCTACGGTTGTGTTTGGTTCCTGTAATTAATTTAGCCTCTTTGGGGTTCCCTTTGTTCCTTGTTTTTTGATGTGTTTTAAGTTCTTCGTATCCGTGCTTTCTGTTACTAGTCTGATCTGGCAGTTCTTAGCAGTTTTGTGTTACTAGCTCTTGTCCCTGCTCTGTCTCACGCACCTGTTATTCATTTTGTTCATCCGTCCAGATGTTGTCTCTACCCAGTCTCCACTCCGAGTATAAGCAGCATTTAGTCTTGTGTCATCAGTTAAATCCATGTTCTTTCCTCTTTGTCAGTCCTGTTTTTTGGGGGGGGGGTTCGTGTTTGGTTCTACCTACTGGTTCATTTGGTGGTTTTTTTGTTTTGTTTTGTTTTGTTAATACATCTGTGAAGTAAACCTGTATGCTGTCTGCATTTTTTTTGGTCCTCCTCGGCTCCAGTGAGGAGATGAGGAGGACCAGATTTGGCAGCCTAGCCAGCTGTGGATCTCGCAGGCAGCCAGGTGGGGACTTTGGCTCCTTGAAACCTCCTTGTAGCAGTACCGCTTACCCAGGGCGCACTGTAGGGTGGGGTCTTCAAAAAGCCTGGAATGAAATGGGTTTGTAAAATATGTGTGAGCGATATTGATCAAGCGAGCACGGGGACCCACCAAGATGGATTATGGTGCTTCTGCACGCCAGCTTGTCTTGTGTTTAGTTAACAGATCCTTGAAGCGTACCTGCCTGGCTGTAGTCTGCATTTTTGGCTTCTGCTTACCTCCAAATGTGCGCAACCTGTTTACTTTAAGGGACAGACAGATGGATGGACAGATCAAACTGGCTGCTTTCTAAATGCCTTGTCATGTGAGGAAAAGCTCACGTTTTACTAATGACTTTGTGACACCACTGAAAGAGATGGATGACGCAATCTGGTCATTGTGAGCTCAATTACTTTCATTTATTTTCTACAAAAGAGCTGTTTTTGGAAACTTTGCACTTGCTCCGAGTAGTTTCCCCGCAAAACATTTATCTGAACCCACGCCAGAAACAGTTTTGGAAGCCATTAATGATCCTAACATTAAATTAATTACCCCGTGTAACATGGGAGTAATTATCTAATTCCCTTGTGATTACAGCGCAATCATCCATTTATCTTGGAAAACAGTTACCACTAGTAATGATGTTTTACTGTTAAATTATTGTCTAATCATTTCTTTTTTGGGGCGCATGGATGAAAGCCACAGTCGTGTGTACGTGAGGACACGGATTTCAAACAAAAGATCTGCAAAAGGTCAGCTTCATTGGGTATAACTCAGGTGTGAGTCTCAGATCCAATAAGCAATTCAAGCTGACGTGTAGTTCATGTCATAGTGCAGACAACATGGCCAACAGTAACAAACCCTTCATCCCATACCTTTTACTTCTAAGCTGAAGCTTGGTAAGCTTAGAAAAAGGTCTAAAATAAAAAGTCTGAATGACTTAAAGCGAACGGCTCCTGTCCATAATCTATGACAGTAGCAAATGCACTCTGTGAGGAGACTAACTTCTGCAAGTCAAAATCTTTTAATGAGACAAAAGTTGTCAAGCTCGTCTGTTGACTGTGAGACGGAGATGCATGCGGGGGGGTGAATAAGACACTGCAGGTATTGCATCAATGCAGACTGACATTTAATGAGTCTATCTCTCGCCGCAGTTCAACTTCTAAAAACTTTGACCTTTTTCTTTTTTTTTTCCTTACGCGGATCTTCCTGACACACATGTTGAGGCAGCGTGATTATCTCGAATAGTTAGAAGCGAGTGCACCGCCTTGCCAGATTCGAAGATTTGGGGTAGTTTCTTTTCAGTATCGTCTTCAACTCACCACATTCAGAGAACACGAGGTCAGCTTAGATTCGACCGCTCAGATTAGGTTTTTGCAATTGTTCCAGACTCCTGTAGCTCGCTGGTGTCCACAGCAAAAAAAAGCCCCGTTAAGACTTCATATTATATTAGCAGAGCACGCATTATCCTTCTGGTCGTCGTTTGAGTAGGAATACTTTCAATATAAAGCAAAAAAAAGGTGATTGCAGGTATTATTTCTGCTGCTTTGACATCGAAATTATCTGTTTCAAATGTGCAGCGGGGTAGCACTTGTTTCTTTTTTGTTGTTGTTGTTTTGTATGAAGAAATGACTGTCACTGACACCAGTGAAACTGGATACATTTGTTGAGCCTGTGTCGTGTCACTTATTTTCCAATATTTACCGAACCCCGGCTCAGTTTGTCAGTTTTTAAAGAAGAGCACAGCGGTGTACCCCGTGTGCACGCTGCTTTTTCAGCTCTTAGTTCAGGTACTGTAACCCTGCAGGCAAAGTTTGTGCCTGCAGGGTTTGTCAGGTCAGGTTTGTTGTTCATTAGCCTGCTTGTTTAGAGCACAAGTGGGAAAGATGCAGGTATTTGCCTCATTTTGTGTCTTGCTTTCTGCTGTACTGACAGAAGTGTTGCAGGTTTTGCTTTGTGTTTGGAGGCAAAGTAGCAACCGCTCCTTGAGAAAACATTCAGTAAAAAAAAAATATATATATATATATATATATATATATATATATATATATATATATATATATGTACACTCTGTGAAATATTTAATGAAATAGTCAGGAGCGAATTTATAGTCCTGACACCCCTTGTGTTTCCTCGTAGGTTTAAATATATTGTGGATTTTCTCTAATTCACACAGGGTCAAATTATACATACATTCAGCTAAATATTTTAATAAGTGGTGCTCAAGGTTCTAGGAGGACTTTTAACTTGACATGGCCAAGGCCTGTTAGCTTCTTGTTGGTGATCTTGATTGACTGCTGCTGGTAGATTCTCCTCGCCATCATCAAAAAAAAAAGTTTTGTTTAGCAACACTTATTAATTGACCAATAATCAGACCAATGGGAAAATTCAAAAGAGCTAAGATTGTCAGAATAGGGTGAGTAGGTCGAACCCAAAAGGCAGACAGACACAAGAGCTTGAAACAAAACTGATTTATCACACAAAATAACAAAGGTTGTCCAGGCAGCAGAAACTAATTGACAAAATTTACTTTGCAAGGACGAACTCAAGGAGGCTGACATGAGGGGAAACCAGACAGTGCAATTATGCAACAATGAATCAGTGAGAAACAGAAGCTGCGAACCAGGTTATATGGCGTGAGCGTGATTGGTAAATGGACACAGGTGACTGATACAAACAAGGGACAGGTGCAGATGAGTCTGACAGGTACTGAACAGAGGACAGGTGAATAATGACAGAAGACACAGAGGGCACAGGGAGCAAAACTAAAGAACTTATTAACCTTAGCAAGGGTAAACAAGAAGCAAGAAGCTTGTTCCAAAATAAACTCAGAAAATAACTCAAACAACTCAAATCCTGGAAAAAATCTGAAAAGGTGAGTTGCAGATTTACACACGTTGGGAAAGTCTTTTGGGTCTGTTTCTGAGCAACTTCATATTTTAAGATAATCAGTACAAACAAATTTACAAAAGCACAAGTTATGCAGATGTGTCACCTCTTTGTCGAGGTGAGGAGGAAGACCCAAACTGTCACTCTCAGATGAAATGGAAAAACCCAGGACCTATCAAGCCTGCTATGAACTGGAAACTGCTGAGACATCAGTTTTACGTTGTCATGGACTGTGAGGGTGCCTTAAGCTTGATGGACAAACCAAATGCCTTCTGGAGACGATCTTTATGGCCAGCCAAAACAAAGATTGAGTTATTTGGCCACAATGACAAGAGGTATGTTTGAAGGAGTCAAGGTGAGGCTTTCAAACTTAAGAACACTGTAGCAGCCGTCATGAAGGATAGTAGTAGCATCAAGCAGTAATAATGAAGGAGGACTACCTCCAAATTTTTCAATTTAACTTTAAATCAACAACTAGATGCTGCAAACTTGAATACAATTGGATGTTCCAACGGGACAGTAATCCCAAACACATCAGAGCTGGTTTCTGATTGGATTAAATGGGCAAACAGTAATGTACGCCTACAGCTGAAGGAACCAAACCTCAGCTGTATTTGTGGCAATTTTTTATTATTATTGACCACCACAGTAAAACGCTGGCGATCGTGTAATTCCCTCTGTGTGTGTGTGTATCTTGTGATAAATGCTTGACACTTAAATGAAAAGATGAATCCCAATGGCTCTAATATTTTGGACTTCATTCAACTCGAATCATTACACCAAGAGCAATATGGGATGTCCATGATGTCCATGCGTTAAATGAGCTGTGATATTATGATGACTGCGAGTGTCATGTCTCATTTCACACTGTCCGATAGGATATTAAAAAAGCCTTATGTAAGCAAGCAACTGCGCTGATTGTTTTTCGATGCTGTGCCTGTGTTTATATGACTACACTGATGCTTTGTCATTTCATCAACTCTGGGAAGAATTACCTCAGAGTCCCTGAAAATTTCCTCGAACCTGCAAAAAAAAATTTTTTTAAAGGCTGACTGCTCTAAATATTCCCATGTGCTCGTCTGCCTTTGAGTTCTGATGGCTCTGTTGCTGCGGCGAGGACAAACAACGTCCCGACAGCTTTAGAACATGGCCACCTAACAAATGGGGTTGGAAATAAATATATTATGACCTGAAGAAAACTTGGAGGAAAGCTGCACATTCGCTGACCCTCTGTCCTTCGTGTAAACCCATGTTTCATTGCTACAGAAAGCCGTACCCAAAGAACCAGAGGGCAACCATGAAGATTGGACACTGGGATTTTACCCGGTTGCATTTCACTGAAGGGACAATTTGGATTTTTTGGGGAAGTGGGGTTTTGTGGCAATATCATGAACAGTTAAAAAGATAGTCTGGTCATTTTTTTAAGTGATGTTTTGTCAAATTGTTATCAGTAGTTAGTACCTTATCAGCTGTGACATCAGTCATAGAGCACAGCGTACAGAGAAAGAGTCTTTGTCCAGGCTAGGATAAAGGTTAGCCAGTTTGTTTTTATCCATTTTCAGGCAACTCTTTCTCAGAAACATCACACCACAGCGAAAGAACACTACGTTAGCTCATATCAAGCCTCTGCACTTTTTTCACAGCACTGATTGTTTAGTTTGTCGCTGTTTTCCCAACCGAACGCCATCCTTGTCATTCACGATTGTGTGTGTTGTTGAGCTGTGTACATGTCAATCCACTGGGAGTTGGACTGACTAGCCACACTCATCCATTCACAGCCTCATCACCATGGACATGTAACAGTCTACCTATAGTCACATACATTGGTTAGCCATTAGCCTAGCCTGGATGAGGACTTTTGCCTCTTTTCCACTCCTCTGTTTTCTATGACTGATGTCACATTTAATAAGGTGCTAATTATTGATAACTACTTGACAGAACATCACTTCAAAACTGACTATACTAGACCTTTAATATGTCACTTGTTGTAGATATCGATTTATTTGACCTTCTTTTGGAAAAATAGAGTTTATTTCTGACCAGACTGATGAGTTACTGGACTGGTGCCGTCCTAAAACAACTCCGATGGCAAAAATGTTTTACTGGTTCACGTAGATGCAGTTTTATGAAACGTTGCACTACCATCAGTTCTGTATTACACAGTTTGTACAACAGAGATATCATGATAACCCTGTTAGAAGTGCTGCAGCTAGCTGCAGGGAGTGAAAACGGTTCCTTCCCTAAAACTAAACAGACACACAAACTGGAGGTGGTGTAAAAGTTTATAAACTCACGTTCGAATGAACCGCTGTGAAATTCTGGAGTTATCTTGGCCTTGCTCAGATGAACAATTAGTTTGTCAGTCCAAACAGGATTAAACTCCATTTCTCCAAACTGAAGTCGTTCAAGGGGTAACATATTAATTGTTGATCAAATAGATTTGAATTATTCTCTCGGCAATCACTTGAGTGCCGCTGACTCTCTCCTTTAGCAGTAAAGCTGAATATGGAACCGACCCCACCTCATCTCCAGGTGTTTCAGTTTCTATCCCTCCTGTAATTTTCAGCCTGGGTTACAGCTTCGATGAGCGGGAACAGGATTGGCTGTTGACATGTTTCTGTACCAGTGTTGGGACATTCGATTAGCTGTGGAGTGGACAGCTCAGAGCCATCAGTCAGGATGGGGAAGGCTCTAGGAGAGATCAACCCGAGAGCAGCACTTTGGTTTTATCACGATAACCCCGGAATGATCAGCTCAAACAAGAAGGCGGAGGATAGTTTCTGATAATGCTCAGAGAAAATGAAAGACGGCATGTTGGAAGGCATAAATAATGGACTGGTTCTGAATTAAACTGCGTTATTGGATGTTATTTATGTGGCTTATTAGAATGTCCCGAGTATTAGCTCATGATGAGATGAATTCCATTACATTGTGACTCAGGCAACACAGCGTCCCTCTCCTCCCACACAGAGACGCATGTTGTCCTTTTTGGGTCACCGTCTGGACTGCGATCCCTGGCTCACTAGGCCGTGTTCAGATTTCACATCCGATTGTGCCAACCTCTTCCTTTTTTTGGAGCTTTATCGTCTGCGGAACCTGCAGTCAGCCCACATCGCGTCTCCTGGGAGGACATCCCGTCACACTGCGCCCTGTTCAGCTCCTCTCCTCCCTTTAAAGCTTCGCACCTCCCTCAGGAGACACACGGACGAGCGGGCTTCTTCTCCCCCGCGGGGTGTTCCCCATGCATGACTGATGTTTAGATTAATATCCTCGACTGAATCCTGCTTCGGCGACGAAGAGACAAGCCGGCCTATCAGAGCACAGCCGCCGACGCCCCTCAAGGAGTTAATCGATTTTCATTCTGACAAACATAAACCCAAACCCACAAAATACTTTATTTGTTGTCCATAAACAGCCTCGCCTCGGGCCCGACCCGTCCAGATCTGAGGTGGCGAACCAGCTCTTTTCGTCATCAGCAGAGCGGCTGCCAGCATGCACATGTTTGGTTTTTATATATGATCCTGTTTTTCAGCCCAGATGTATTTCTGCACCTCCCATGCAGGAGTAAATCAATAAATATAACTCATTAAAAGTGCACATTATGCCACAGCTATACCGGTCAATACAAAAATAGCATAATAAAAAGAACCTGAGAAAGAAGAATGGGTAAATTAAATGAAACAAATTACGTTAGAGTACACTGAATTGCATTAATTTTAATATAATCTGTGATCCCTAAACATTGTCAGAGCTGCGTTATTGACAAGGCGCCATTTAAGAAGTTTTTTTTTATTTAGTAAAAGCAACTTTTCAGCATTTCAGAAGATGAAGATTTGCAGCTTCAGAATCCTTGAGTGGAATAAAGTCAAGTCCACACAGGAAGAGGAAATGGTAACATCGCCCCCTGGTGGCAATGACTGTACTTTCAAATGGTGGCTATTTTTTAAAGCTCTTTAATTGGTTTTAAATGGATAATAATGAGAATATTTTTTTTTGGGGGGGGGGTCTTAGGTTCTGCCACAGATGAAAACCTGCAGTGCAGAGAGCAGGAATGTGTGATGAAGAATTTTGTGCATCTCTCTCTCTCGCTCTCGCTCTAGGTGAGAATACTTCAGATATTGACATGTTGATGTCTAAACATGTGGCTGTTTCATTTTTACAGCTGAAGAAGGAAACCAGATTAAAGTCCTGATTTTCTAGGGGCTGATCAGAGCTTAAACCGAGGCGCAGCTCTCTGTGGGCTTTAATAAAGCTGCTCTTTGCCTTTAGTGTGGACAGAAAATCAATCAATAATCAGAAACCCAACCCAAATGTTATTACGGCCCTCATAACAGACACTGAGGTAATGATCGAGAAGAATGATCTGTTTTTGGCATAGCTAAATAAATTTTTGAAGATTTTCTCTCCTTTTTTTTTGTATCAAAGAGCTCTCAACCATAAATATTGCATTCGTATTTCTCAGTAGACGGCAACTTTCTGCTGTCTGACAAATGATGCACTTGAACTAAAAACCTTCAGAAAATGATTTCTTTTGAGTTGTGCCCCCTGTACGGCTGTTCTTTTTCTTTCTCCTCCACAGATTTCAGCTAATTGGCCTCTTTCAACGAGACCACGGAGGTCTTGATTTCCCTAAGTTGTTCCTGTCAGGCCTGGAGAGAAACTTATTCTTTGTTTCTCAGGATTAGCGGGACGAACTGATCCCTAGTCCTCGTTCTGCTCTTCTACACATCCTGACGTGAGTGCCGGATTTTTGAACTTGTAACACGAGTCTGACTTATTTCCCTGTGTAACTGAGAAGCCATATTGTATAACTGTTTTTAAAAAATGGGACTCATCTTACTTTCCTGAGAGATTCGTACTAAAAGTCTGTTCATCACGACTGCAGGCTTGATGCACCTCATAGGAACATCCGTCCTGTCGCTGTTAACCTTTTTTTTTTTACTGTATTTGTATTTTAAATGTCACTGTTATGATCTTATTAGCTCATGTGTGTTGTTAGCTTTTACCTGTTATGTATTTCATTTCATTTTAGTTCCAAATTGTCTGGGTTTTACTTTCAGCCTGCCAGGAGCTGCAGATGTACTTAGCCCTCATGGCTAAATCTGTCAAAATTTATGGAGTAATCATTTATTCAGAAATGTATTTAATAAATAAAGTAAAACAAACATGTGAACGATCGTCCATGCAGATTCACTGAGGGTCATAGTTCCACCCATCCAGCCATCATCTGTCCATTTTCTTCCTTTATCTGTGGTTGAGTCATGAAGGCAACTGGTCCAGGAGTGAAACCCACATATCCGTCTCCTTGGCAACTCTCCGGCTCCTCCTGGAGGATCCCAAGGCGCTCCCAGGTCAGAGAGAGGATACATAATTGGTTTGGCGAGTTCTGCCATGGGGTCTCCTCCCAGTGGGACGTGTCTAGAGAATTAGAGGAGCAGTGGTTCTACTCCAAGTCCCCCCTAATGACGGAGATCCTCACCTTATCTCTAAAGCTGAGCCCGACCACCCTGGAGGAAACCAACTTCCTCCGCTTGCATCCAGGATCTTGTTGTTTGGGTTATAATCCACATCTCATGACTGTAGCTGAGCTTCACCTTTTTACTCAGCTCCTTTACCACGGAAATTTGAAGCGACAGCCTCATTGTTACGGCTGCAGCTCCGATTTGTTGCTCCATCTTTTTCTGGTCAAGAACTACGGCCTCAGACTCAGAGGAGCCGACTCTCACACTCGACTGAGAACGGCTCCAGGGCAAGCTGAAGGTCATGGCTCGAAGTCTCCGACAAAACCACATCAGCTGCAGAAAGCAAAGCCGAGCCCTCCAAGGTTTTCAGTCTTCTTCACAGGTTGAACGAGCTCAATTATGTGCCGAGGATGCGGACACGGCTCTCGCTTTGGTCATACAGGGACTGGGCGGCCCTTCAACATGACCCCGACACCCCATACTTCTGCTGCACCTCCCACAAAATGTCCCAGGAGACATGATCACAAGTCTTCTCAAGATCCACAAAAGCATCTCAGCAAAAATCAAGATCATAAATTTAGTTTTAGATTCTGAAATTCCCATCATGACCAAACACAGAAACCTGTCGTATCAAATATTAAGTAGTAGATCTTGTTGAAATATAAGAAAAGTCATATTCATTTTGTATATGAAGCTAAAAGGATGGTTTCTCTCAGAGGAGGAAGGAACATTACTTTCCTCAAACCTGTGCTGTCAGGCAGGTCCTGTTGTTCCCGTTCCACTCGTGCGTACAGCCACATTGTTTTAGCTCCTTCTCTCGAGGCCCGACTGAGCACGCTCACTGAATTATGAAATGAAACGAAACATCTCTCGCTGGTAAACTTTTCTCATTCACTCGGCGACCTTGGGGGGACTAGAAGTGACTCCACGACAAGTCGAACCTTAACGCAGCGTACAAACCTCTCACAGTTTTGAACCACAGTTTTCGAAGTTCAGCCTAGTTTATTCACACTCTGAATCCTGTTCCTGCCCTCAAACAGGGCCTGCGCAACGCATCGCGCTCCTCTTTTGAAGGAATGGTGTCAGCTTGAGGTTATTTTAAAATCCAAGCACCGGCCAACCAAAGCAGGCCTTTTGGGAGAGATGTTCAAAAGCTTTTTCACTTGTTTTTGTACCCTGGTGCCCTTCTGCATCCCCTCCTGGGTGCTTCAGAAATATTTGTTTTCTTGGAGTGCATTCCAAAGACATTGGCAAATTTTAATCTGTGCTGCGATGAAAACGTATAAATATGTTCATATTTTTTAATTTCACTTCAATACTAAGTTTCAAAAAGCCCTACTTTAATCCAGATTGTGCAATCTTCGTCTATTTTGTGACTCTCAACCCTTTTTAGTCAGCAGTCAGGATGACATGACGATGGCTATTTTGTTTGAATTTCAGCTGAAAAGAATAAAGAGGTGAGTGAGTCGTGGGTCCATTAGTAGTCCATACAAAAGGTCGAAATGTTTCCCACTGCCATAACATATTGCTCATCTGGAAGAAATGTTTACAAAGAATAGCTTGCTTAAGGTTAGCGGGTACGGATAGTGATTCATTTTCCGTTAACAAAACAAAATTATGCATGATTTAAAACAGTTTAAGTCATCATGTATAACAAAAACATGTTGTTACAATAATATGAACAAAGTTCAAATTCCACAGGGATTACGAAATAAAACTTTTACTTATTTTTCCCAAAAGTTAAAAGGTTTTGTATTTTAACTATAGCAAGTGCTTGAAAAAAAAAACTTACAGGTAACTTTTTTGTAGGAGCAGTTAAATGAAAAATTTTAATTCATTTTGTCAGCATCAAAACTGTGTCATCACTGTCACTGTTGCCAAAATGAATGATTCTGAGATTATGGGTGGAATTCATTCATTCACAAATGTTTTAGAGTTACCAGGTTAAAATCTGATGAGAATGTCTTGTTATTGTCGGCCTCCCACTATCCTAAACCTCTTGGAAGCAGTGAGAGTGCCCTTGCTATTTCTTCTATATTCTTCTTTATTACCTTTTTAATATTTGATTTCCTAAAAACTCTCAATCAAATTTTATTAAATATGCCTCATACTTAATCAAAAGCATTAAAATAATTTTTATTTGGGTTTATATATTTTTCTCACACTGAGTGGGAATAAAGTAAATTTAATTCATTTGAAAAAATCTGCAGCAATGTTAGTACAGAATATAAATATCACTAGTCAACATTTGTAATCTTTGGCATTAAAATAAAAAAAATAAAAGAATGTTTAAAAATAAAGGAAAAGCAAAGTTTCCGTATTGTCCGTGAACGTACCATCACATGGGTGGGGTAACATGGTCACTTTGTGCCCTCAGATTGTTCTCGCAGGCTGTTTTAAACCCAAAAACGTGGTTAAAGTATGCAATTATTAATCTTGACAATTATTAACCTGTACAGCCAAAAACGCCACTAACAGCAGCTGTGAACACTAACAACAGACTTTTAAATTTGACTATGATTTCAAAGCAGCCTGCAAGGCTAAAGTCAGGGTTTCAAAACCAAAGCAAGCAGCGCCGTTTCGGCTCAGTCGGGCTACGAAAGCTAAGCTAGCTGCCTGCATATTGTCGGGCTAATGTAACTCATACGAAATCAACCTCCGTCTAGGCATGATTACTCTATGCATTTATACGCCCGGGAGCCTCGTAGGCTTGAAATGATCCCGAGGTCCACGTTAGCCTGCTTGGTGTCCAGCGGAGGGCCGTAAAGAGGTTCGCCGCTGCCCACTGAACACCAGCCGCGGGTAGTCTTGACAACAGCTTCCTTCCGTCGCTAGCTGGAGTTCCTCCCCCGGCTGCGCGAGGCAGTCCAGCGGTTACCGGCTAACCGAACCGCGTTCAGCTGACGGGTACATGCCAGCTCTGTCAACCCCCGCGGAGTGAACGAAGACACGGAAATCCTGCTGTTCATGTTTCGCCAAGAGGTCAGTGTGACGTCATACATTCCGTCCTGCTCGTATCTTTTCCAACAAGAGAAGAGGAACATGTCCCGGTACAACATATACAGCCTGCTGGACTGGATCTACGGCGGGGTGGACCCCAAGTTCGAGGGCAACGGGGGGCCCGAGTGCGCAGCCTTCATCGGGCCCCAGCAGCGGCTCGCGGAGACGCTGCTCATCGTCCTCGTCTTCCTGGTGGAGATCGGCGTGGCGCTTCGGCACATCAACGTGTCGAGGGAGTTCAGGGCGGCCGGACGGGACGGCGCGAGGACCAAGGAGGACAGCCTGGGCAAGAACCTGTTGCTGGTTGCGCTCTGCATGACTTTCGGCGTGGAGGTCGGGTTCAAGTTCGCCACCAAGACGGTGATCTATCTGCTGAACCCCTGCCATGTCGTGACCATGATTCAGGTGAGGATGGCCAGGGTGTGATGGGGTTGCATGTGTCTGTGTGGAGCAGGGTGGGTTATTCTAACACAGGGGGAAACGGCAATCTAATGGATCTAAAGACGCTTGTGTTGATCTGGTTTCCCATTAAGGGACAGATAAGATAGACTGTTACATAAACTGCAAATTAAAAGTCACTTTTTTATATAAGTTATTGAAGCATTGAGCTACCCTCATCAGCTATGGAGGAATACCATGCTGGTGTTTTACAGCCGGAGTTACGTAATGACTTTGTGCTTGCCTGAGATGAGCTTCACAAGCTTCCCCCTCCCCAAGTCCTCATGTGAGCATTTCTGATATGAAGTAAAGGAAAGTACAGTGTCTGAAGTCCTGGCTGGGGGTGTGATTATCTGTGATTATCTGATTTTAGGACGGGGTAAAATGGGTCGTTTCCGTTTAGATCTTCTTTTAAAGCGGGGTCCAGGGGAAAGGTTGCGAACAATTAATATGTTGCCCGTTATAGATAGCTCTTTTGTACAACCTCGGTTTGGAGAAACAAAGCTTAAAGGCGCTCGTTGCAAACTATGAAATCAAACCTAAAGCAGGGTATCCTGAACTATATCAGAAGGTGCAGTTTGACGGCGTTTACTTCTGGAGTATTCAGTGTAAGCAAAACACTTTTGTCTGCAGACTTTACACGGGAAATCTGAGCGTAAATGCACGACGGTGGATCAAAAATGTCCGACTTCTCGACCCGAAGGAACTCTTTCATTGTCGGCGCCATCGTTGACCTATTTTGCACTTTTGACACAGCTCATAAAACCTCTTCTAGAACAACTTTGATGCAAATATAAAAGCTTACGAAGCAGCAGTCGCACGAACAGCTGTGACATTTTGAGAGTGGGGTTGTTTCAAGACAACAGCCGTCCGCTTTAGTCTCGACCTCGCTTGGACTCACCGTCCTTTTTTGGACGTTCAAAGTACCATCCACAACAGGTAAGATATTGATCGCTCACAGCCTGGTTTCTCTGGCCTCTGTGGAGCGATCCGAAACGTAATATAAATGTCATTTATCGCGCAGAGCACAGAGACTGAGTAATGTTGTTGTGACGGTAATATGATAACCACAGACCCGCTGCTGATTCCCAGCATCCGAGATGAAGAAATACGATGAGGAAGATGAGGGCAGAACTCTATCCTGCTTCCAGAGGCAACAGTTTCATCTGAACAGAACGTAAACAAACTCATTTTAAAAGGAAGCTGTCCCGCCTCAGTTCCATATTTGACCCGTTTTGTTTATTGTGCTGTTGTTGTTTTTATCAGCTCGGCTCCAGGTCTTCATTCTTTTTGCAAGGTAATAAGAAGAACTGGAGCTCGACTGGACGTCATCACAAACAAAACAAGTGGAGCTTTTTAGGCTGCTTGGATTTCCTAAGCAGAGAGCAGGAGATTTAATACGCCATGAATTGTTACCAGACTGGCAGAGTTGCTTGTTTTGAGGATTTTTTTTTCCCCCTCAGCGCCTTGGATACGAAACAAACACATCAGCTGATCCTGGGTCGCAGCGGTGCCTCGCAAAGTGATTAAACCCCATAAGTTCAGCCGCGGCGCTGTTTTGTTTTGTTTTATTTCTTAAAGTGGCCTGTAGCAAATACTGAAAGGGCGATAAAGGAGCGGGTACGCTGAAATGAGTGTGCCACACCGCAGCTTGGTGCTGACTCATTGCATGATCCTTCCAGCTTCTGATGATGGTGTAGGGTGTGGTGAGGTCTTTATAATCCCTTCCAGAGCTGGCTAAATCACAAAATGCATCCTTTAATGGTGCGGTAATTGCAGTTTTCTCGTCCGGATCTGATTTCACGCAAACAGTCTTTTTTTTTTTTCTTGCGCTTCCCCTGACTTTAGTTTTAAACATTTTTTACTCGGTAAAAACTTCCTCGGCAAAAAGAATAACAGGCTGTCACCATTATGAATTAGCTGCTTAGCTACAGCGTGTCCACATTACCACAAGTTCTTCTGTGTTAGTCACTCGCGAAGCTAAAAAAAAGTCAGATTTGTGAGTGTTAGATGGGCCGATTTGAGCCAGTCGAGCTGAAAGTCGGCAGGGTTTTCCTGACACCCCTTGGCCCCCGGGCAACCTTAAAATGAGTTTACGTGCCACCTGACACTACGACAGTGTAGTTTCCTGTAAAGTTTCCCCCTCGTGCCCCGAGGGGTGTGCAGAGCCTTGTACAGTCAGCCCTCAGCTGGAGCTTTGTGAGTTTTTGACAGCCTTCGCAGCCTGTGCAGTTACAGGATCTTATTTGAGCAGACTTCACCGCCTGGGTCTGTGCGTTCAGTTCACCGTGTTAGAAAAGTGTCTCCTGAGCCGCTAGGTGGTGATCCTTGAGTGTGATGGCTACAACTCCATTTGAAAGACACTGAGCTAAAGTTTGGTGCGGTAGTTGTCAGCAACACGTACTTAAGCGCTAACAACTCACATGAGGTCACGCAACATCAGCTTGAGGTCGTACATAATGTTATTTTGACTCCATCATTTATCTACAAGATGATCTCAGTTGAAAACTCTGGGATGAAAGGCTGCGGGCGATATGCATTCCCTCAGGGACTGCTTGGACTTTAGTCCTTTTAAGGACTAAGGAGCTCCGATGTCACTGAACACACAGTTTAGAGAGAGTTGGGAGAGTCCCACGGAGCTGCGGCGGACGGCGAGCGGATCCTTCAGACCTGACAGCACCAGCGTTGGGTGTGCGTTCCACCCGAGAGCGCAGAGAAGCGTCTGACTTACCTGTTTACTGGCGCGCATTTTCACTGGAGCCCACACAAGGCGGGTGGGGCTCCCCGCACGGGGGGAAATCAGGAACAGGCGGCGCACAGGGCAAGTGTCACACACATGGCAGCATACGTGGGACTGCATGTTTGTGTTTGTGCATGTTTGTGAGTGCGAGAGGAAGAAAAGCAGACCACACAAACTTTCTGATTTTTCTCCAATATTAGTCATAACACGTGGTACGGATTTGAACTTGACCTGAGCTGATTGGGGTTTTATTTGTGGCTGAATGACAGCCTGAATGCTGGGTTTGGCCTACAAAGATGAGCAGTTGTAGTTGCAAGGCCACCTGATTTTTATAACCTCATCAAACACAACATGTTTTGATCCCATGAGATAGATCTATTAAAGACAAATCCAACATTTGAATTTTTCAAATCGATCTACTGGTTACCAGTTTATTGTCAAAGAGTGATCATCAGAATGGGTCTAAATGAATCCAGTTCTTAAACAGGCAGAAACAAAGTCCTGTGTTGA
Source organism: Kryptolebias marmoratus (assembly GCF_001649575.2). Taxonomy (NCBI): domain Eukaryota; kingdom Metazoa; phylum Chordata; class Actinopteri; order Cyprinodontiformes; family Rivulidae; genus Kryptolebias; species Kryptolebias marmoratus. The sequence goes on from NC_051442.1 coordinate 18,524,434, forward strand.
ACTTCCTGGAGCTTCTGTTCTCACACCGGGCTGAAGCTGAGGAATCGCTCTGATTGGTTGTAAACTTTCAGATTATTCCTTCGTGGATAACACCTGAGGAAAGCAGTCAAAAGTGCCAGCTCCCGTCTGTCATAATGTTTTATGTCACCTGAGTTGAGAAACGAACGAATGAATTAGCTCGATCACTTCCTGTCCCAGTTAGCTATAGCGTTACCGTGCGTCGTTTATTTGACGGATTAAGAACATACAGGTGCTGGTCATAAAATTAGAATATCATGAAAAAGTAGATTGATTTCAGTAATTCCATTTAAAAAGTGAAACTTGTATATTATATTCATACATTACATACAAACTCATATATTTCAAATGTTTATTTCGTTTAATTTTGATG
>NC_051442.1:18526049-18531048 GCF_001649575.2 Kryptolebias marmoratus
ACAAGATTCTAATTTTCTGATATGATGAATTTGAGATTTTCATTTGTTGTCATTTGTAATCATCAAAATTAAACGAAATAAACATTTGAAATATATGAGTTTGTATGTAATGTATGAATATAATATACAAGTTTCACTTTTTTAAATGGAATTACTGAAATCAATCTACTTTTTCATGATATTCTAATTTTATGACCAGCACCTGTATAGAGGAGCGTACAGGGGGCCTTGCTAACTTTATGGCCAGTCATCAGGCAGAGCTCCTAAGTGGCTCTGAGTAAAAAGGTTGAACTTGTCCGTACTGTAGAAATGCCGACCAGCATTCCTGCTGTTCAAGTGTAAAGAGTAAATAAAGGAAGTGTCTGCAGTGTGATGTTTATATCCTGTCTAAACGGCCAATGACTCCGAGTGGTGTGACCTTTCATTCTGCGCAGCTCTCACACACACACACTCGACTGAACATTTCATTCAGATAACAGCTGGGCTGATGAGGAACATTTCCCCGCAGGAAGTGATTCGTCCTCCCACCGATCAGGCTTCTGGGATTCCCGCCACAGCTTTTAAGGGGACACCATCACAGAGAAGTTGGAACGCAACCAGCATTTACTCCGTTTATCTCTGTCTGCTCGGCTGTCGTAAAGTCAATCAGCTGAACAGATTGTTGACTCAGTGGTTCAGATACGGCTCTTTATGGCTCCACTTGGAAAAAGGAAACAACACTTATCAGTCATTAGATACGCCCGTCCATAAACCGATCGTCCTGTGCAAATAACTTCACCCTTCACTCTTCTTCCTTTGAAGCTGAGTAGGATTTAGAAAGTTCTTCTTGTTGAAGTGAAATTGTTATTTTCCAGTATTGGGTAAGTCCTGTAAACGAAGGTCTGAAAACAGGAGAGCCGACGAAAAGGGTCACCTTGCAGCTCCTCTGGTTTCCAGTTTCTTAGTGTTTCCTGTAAATGATTCTCTAACTCGTCCTCAAACAGAACACGCAGAGCTGCTTTGACACATGAAATATACTTTTTTTTAATATTCCTTCAGGACCTGGCACGAGAGCGTCAGAAAACGAAAAGCAGACGGAGACTGTGGTGTTTTGTTTCGGTCCGTCGCACCTTCAGATAAGATTGGATTCCAGCCTTGGAATGAAAAAGAACCTATTTGTGTTTTTTTTTTAGTGCTGCAGGAGCGGCACCCGGCCTGCCTCGACCGTCACAAATGTAGCCATGTGTGTAAAGATCAGGAGATATTCTGTGAACCTTTTTTTATTTTTTCCCCGTCTTTGTTTTAAATCAGTGGAGAATGTCCTGTACTGTAATGAAAAACGCAGGTCGAGTCTTCAGACGATGGTGGAGAACTCCTGAATTATTTGCCGACGTCCTCTCGCACCGAAAAGCCGAAGGGCGGACGATAACGTTTTTGTCTGTATCTGTGTGTGTTTGTCTGTTAGCAAAATATCTTATGAACCGCAGGAGAAATCTGAATGAAACCTTCAGGAAGTAATCACTGGATTTACCTCTACAGCTGATTAACTTTTGGAGTCAGCCCAATTCAAGATGGCTGCCACAGCCAGCTGACTCTAGAAAACAGAGAAATGGCTCCAATTTAGTCCGTTTTACAGTTATTGACCTACATTTTGGTGTGGTAGTAGCTGAGACTGATCTCCACCACACAGACTGAGTGCTAACAGGTCTTTGTTTTAATTTTTGCCATTAACTGTTGGAGATAACCGTGTCTGTCTGTTAGCAAAATATCCTTTATATATATATATATATATATATATATATAAACCAAAAGTTAATTGAAGTAAGCTGTTTTTCTTCAACATGACCTACATTGGGCTCGGCTTAAATGTGTTACTGTAACATTTTCCACTAGTCCCATCTACCCCGAGAAGGTTTTTACAGTCACTGCAGCCAACGTGTCATAAACTCACTGTCTGTAAAGAGTAAAAAGGACTCCATAGTGGTGGTGAATGAACAGCAAATAAATAACTTCAGCGCCGTTAAATGTGCGGCAGTCAGACATTCAGTTAAAAAGACAAACCTCAAGTCTTTGCACTGAGTGCAGGTTTAAAGAAACAAACAAGGCGTGCGTTTGAATTGTGTCTGTAAAGCTGTACTGTAACGTACTGTACGGCAGCTGAGCCCTGACAGCAGGAAGTCTTTCCCAAACTCTCGTTCAGAAGGAGCGCTAACCCTTTTTCACTTCTGATTTCACGACCGCACCGCAACACAACACTTTCTGGCTTTCCTTCCCTCTGCTGGAAACGTTAAAGCCTTCCACTCTCTGAGGACCGTCGAGTGACTAAAGTTGATCCATGAAATGAACTTATTCTGCTAGTTTGGTTTTCATTCAGGTTTCTGTTGGCAAAGAAACGGCCTGTTAAGACCGCCGAATGTCGTTGTAATGTGACTTTAGTTTACAGCAGGCTGCTTCTCGATGAAACAAAAGCACTCATAGAAAATGCTTATTTAGATATTTTTTTGTCATTAATTCAAATCCAAGTAATTTGAGATTAAGTGTATACCGATACAGAGCCTCAATCCCATACTTGCAGATCATACACCATGAGTTATTGAAATCCGTGCCGTCGTGTCACGATTACAGCACGGCTAACATAAAACCATCAACACTAGATCAGCAGCAGAGATCAGGAGCGGAGGCCGGTCAGCTACTCTGACACCCATGAATGGAAAAACGCCTTCATCGCGACCCCAATCCAGTCCTTTCAGTCATCCCTAACAGAAACACGTTTCAGTCCTACACGTTGAATATCGGATTCTCCAGCTCGTCCGGAGGACAGTTGTGTTGGGACTTGTTCTCTACGTCGCTGCAGTTAGAAGAAGTGTCTGACAGCATTCCACTTAGCTCTTCATTCGGCATCAATTTGCGTGCGTCCTGCGCTTCATGCGCGGGTTCACGTCACCGCGGAAACGGTTAGCCGGCATGTTAGCGAGAGCAGCAACGGTGCCGGTGTAGACTACCTAAAGGCAGGCCTCTCCCGCTGCGTACATCTGCATCTTCCCCTGAAGAACACCTTTGCCTTCACAACGTTGCCATGGAAACACAGCTTCTGGAAGTTTTGTGGCCACACTAACACCTGCCAGCTTCAATTTGGCTTCACTTCGACGCTGGGCTCAAAAACGAGCTCCCAATCAACAGATCGGGTTTTCGTGCGGCGCGTCCTGACCGCAGCAGACGTCTCATGAGAGCTGCTGCCCATGGTTAACGGTGCGTACGTAGCGCCTTCTCGACGCTATCGTTAACAGTGTAGCACTGCCTGTAACAGCGATGAAGATAAAGTTAATTCTGGGTACGCAGCTCTTAATCACACACTGTTCGCCTTATTTGATCAAACCAGCGACTGAAGTTGCTCAAATAGTTACTTTTGCATATTTTTTCTGCTTCCATCTCTTCAGCTTGTTCATCTGCTGTAATGTGTTACATCTTAGCGAGGCAGTGTTGGAATGTCAGGGGTCAAAATGGTTTGTTTGATCAGCTTTAAAGCTCTAACAGCTGTCAAAATACGCAATTTTTTAATGTCTTTGATTTCAATTTTTTTCTATTTGTGTATCAGCTATGATTAAAAACAACCACTAAATACACATCATTCACTACCAAACGTCTACAGCATAATTTTTAATGAGTGAGCAAAATCAGCAGAGACAGGTTTTGTTGCCAACAATTGCGAGCAGTTTGTTTACATTCGAACATCGATGAGTTCGCTCCGGACGGTCTCGGTGCGCGACAAGATCAGATGGAAACAGAGTCAGAGGGAGAACGGAGGAATCAGAGACGGCAGGTCGGAAGTGAAAAGGGTGAACTTCTTCTTCTTCTTCTGCAAAGAAGCGGCGACTAAAAGCTGCGAGGACGAGAGGCGACGGAAGTGGAGTCATTCTGGGGAGGAAATCGAGCGTCAAAGCAAAAAAGTTGGGGCTAAAATCAGATTAAATGAGCTCCGCTGAGATAGTCTGAACTCTAACCTGATCCATAAATTTAGTCATAAAGGCGAGGAATATTTTCTGTTTTCTAACGCCATGTTTACATGATGCGTCTGAGTCACGTCAGCCCCAAAACAACCATTTAGTGATGTAGAAATTGCATTAGAAGCATAAAAAGTCAAATCAGAAGCACTGAAAAATCACATATTTGACATCTTTATTTATCTTCCTGTTGGTTTTTGAGATGTTGCACCTGGAAGACATGTTATATCTTAGAAGTCCAATTTAAAGAAAGGATTCTGATTATTTGAGTCCATAACAGTCATTTTTTTCCTTTAAGCCTCATGTCAGCTTATATGAACTTTAATGTCTTACTGCAACACTACAGCTGCCATCAAGATTTTTTGTTTGTTTGTTTTGTATGGAGCCTGGACATGGGAGCAAGTTGTATAAAATATTATGTTTGTGATCACATTTAAACCTGAACTTATACTCTATTAGTTCAAAAATCCATACATAATTAAAGTTATTTATGTTTGCTGCTATGCTTCTGAAGTCCTGTGGTTGGGTGTTAAAGAGGATTGAAAAGGAAGAAAGGCGCCTTTTGAGCCGTCCGCCATTTCATTTTGATTCAGGATTTAGACCATTCTTTTTGTGCGTATCATCCTCCACAACCAATCAGATTAGAAAATTGTTAGCAGCATGTAGTAGTGAAAGCAGTAAGCTCTTGAAGCCTTTATTTATTATTTAGTATTCGTATAGAAATACCAACTACTTTTTCCTCAAATTATATAGAATTTAAAGCAAACATACTTATATGAACAAAGAAAAATAGGTCAAATAAAATGTGAAGAAGGGCCGGATCTGGCCCGCAGGCCTTGAGTTTGACTCATGGGCTGTAAGCGGTTCAGTGAGGAGCTTCTGAGCTGAAGGTGATATTGAGCTTGACTCTCTTCTCTTTGTGCTTTCTCTAACAGATCTTTCTGCTGGCCTGCCCTCCATGTAAAACAGCCATGGTTGTATTTAGGTAAGTTCCCCCCCCCCCCCCCCCCCCCCCCCCC
>NC_051442.1:18531095-18660279 GCF_001649575.2 Kryptolebias marmoratus
CACTCTACAACACACACACACACACACCCACACACACACCTTCTACTTGTCTACATTTATATTCTCTTAAAGTGACCTACAAACAGACTGCCACATGTGCAACAGGTTGTAGTGCTGGTGTAGATTCTCAGTCATCCAGGACGTGGTAAATCCAAAAAAGAAGGTTAAAAACAAAAACAACTGGACTTCTGTTCTGTAGCTGAAGATGTTTCGCTTCTCATCAGAGGAGCTTTCTCAGAGTGTGGAGTTCCAGCTTTTAAAGCTGAGATTCACCTGCAGATTAAACTCACTCTCCTCACAATAGAGGCTCATTAGGGTCCTTGTTAGCCTGATTCCCTGATGGGCCACTCTGGTCACATGAATGCAGGTCCTGTTTGGAGTAAAACTGACTGGGGATCAGGTCTAAAGCTCCTTTATAGGTTTTAGAAAGCTGAAATCTGAGACCTCCTCCTCTGTTTAATGTTGGTTTCTCTCGTTTGACATGGATGGCTTCCTTTACCCCCCTCTCAAACCATTTGGGTCCTCAACGGAGCGTCCCTTATCCCTGAGGTGTAGGCGAACAGCTGAGTCTTGTCCTGAAGAGGTGGCTCTCCTGTGTTGAGCCATGCGTCTGTGGAGAGGTTGTTTGGTTTCTCCAATAAGGAGATCTACACCGCTCAGTTTGGGTTTGGGTGTTTTATCCTTCAGCTTCTGTCTGAGAGTCCTTATGGGTTTGAAACGCACCGGGACGTTGTGTTTGGAGAAAAACCTTCTGAGTTTCTCGGAACAGCTTACAGTTGTATAGGAGCCGCAGGTAGTTTTGTGCAGAAGTCAACCACTTGCACTATAAAGCTGCCGCAGGAGCCTCTCGTTCTAAAAGCTAATCTGGAGTTTAATGTGCTGTATCCGTGCAGACAGATTCAAACAGATGCTTATTCCCGTCTAAAAGCGATCATCATTATCATCTGCTATTACTTGGAGATTTTTGCAGGACAAATCGAGATTTCAGAGATTATGGATTGCCGCGCCTTTGTTTGGGTTCTCAGTCTCTCCTCTAAAACTCCTCTGGTCAGGGAAGGTAATTATTTATGGAAGTGTTTTCGCCAACACGATGTGAGATTCGCTCATAAATACGAGTGGAGTGCATGCGAGCTCAGGGCCAGCAGGGAGTGGTTCGGAGGTACAGAGAGTTCATTCAGCTCCTCTTTGCTGTGAATGCCAGACATGTCCTGGTTTTAATGTGTAGCATCAACAGCTGACAATGTTCACTTACAGTTGTTATAGCGAATACCTCTGTAATGGAGAAAACAATCGTGGTGGTTTCAGTTCAATACAGTCAAGAATACAAACTGTATTGTATCCTTTCCTGTGAAGTGCTAAACTATACTTATTGCCCTGAACAAAGTAATATAATTTAAAACAACAATGAACAGTTAACTGAGTACAAAAACAATATCTGTAACTAAAAGCAGACATATTGATGGACAGTATATCGCCAAAAGTATTCACTCACCTCTCTTCACACACATATAAACTTAAATGACATCCCACTCTTAATCCACAGGGTTTATTATGATGTTGGCCCACTTTTAGCTGCTATAACAGCTTCAACTCTTCTGGGAAGGCTTTCCACAGGTTTATGGGAATTTTGGACCATTCTTCCAGAAGTGTATTTGTGAGGTCAGACACTGATGTTGGACAGAAGGCCTGTCTCACAGTCTCCGCTCTAATTCATCCCAAAGGTGTTCTGTCAGGTTGAGGTCAGGACTCTGTGCAGGTCAGTCAAGTTCTCCCACACCAAACTCTCTCATCCATGTCTTTACGGACCTTGCTTTGTGCACTGGTGCTCAGTCATGTTGGAACAGGAAGGGGCCATCAAACTGTTCCCACAAAGTTCGGAGTGTGAAATTGTCCAAAATGTCTTGGTTTGCTGAAGCATTAAGAGTTCCTTTCACTAGAACTAAACGGCTGAAAAACAGCCCCACACCATGATCCTCCCTCCAAACACCGTTCTCCTGGCAGCAGACAAACTCAGACTTATTCATCGGATTGTCAGACAGAGAAGCGTGATTCGTCCCTCCAGAGGACACGTCTCCACTGCTCTAGAGTCCAGTGACGGCGTGTTTTACTCCACTGCATCTGACGCTTCGCACTCAGTGATGGAAAGCTGTGGAAACCCACTCCATGAAGCTCTCTGCTCTGTTCCTGAGCTAATCTGAAGGCCACAGGAAGCTGTTGGTGACCTCTGTGCACCACGAGCCTCAGCATCCGCTGAGCCCACTCTGTGGTTTTACGTGTCCGACCACTTCGAGTGTCTGTCGTTCCCGATCACTTCCACTAACAGCTGACTGTGGGATATTTAGTGGAGAGGAAATTTCCCAACTGGACTTTTTGCACAGGTAGCATCCTATCACTGCACCACGCTGGACTTCACTGAGCTCCTGAGAGTGACCCATTCTTTCACAAATGGTTGTAGAAGCAGTCTGCATGCCTGGGTGCTTGATTTCATACACCTGTGGCCGTGGAAGGGATTGGAAGTGAAAACGTTTGGCAATATAATATATATTAGTGTTATAATTCACGTATTACATGTCAAATAGTTTTTGAAATGAAAATGAAGTGGACATGTGGCGTAGTTATTGTGAAAGTCCCACAACCGTGGTAAATTAGAACCGGAATGAAGCCAAGTGTTTCTCAGGAAACGTCCAGAGGCTTCGAGGAGTGACAGCTGGGTTCATCTGAAGTGACATTTCTGCGCTTCTTCTGTTTTCCCAGTGACCTCAGCTGTCACAACACTTATCTGGGCTCATTTAACAAAAAGAGCAGTTTCTGTGGCTCTAAACTTTAACACATACGTTTTGGGGGGTCTGTGGCTCTGAAATGAGTTGTAGCTAAGAGGAACAAGTTTCAAAAGCTGTAATAGTCCCGATCGATAAAGAAGCCAGGAACGTGTGTTAATGGCGGTATGATTTTTCCTAACTTCATCCTGCATGTCTCCAGGCTGCACGTCCACATGTTGAACGGAGCCCTGCTGGCTTTAATGTTCCCTGTCGTCAACACCAGACTGGTAAGTAACCAGTGAGCTTTTGTTCTCTTACACGTCTTAACGTAACGTAAAGGCCCGTGTCTCACCAAGTGTGTTTGTTTGTCTGTCTGTTAGCAAAACATCCCGTGAACCGCTGGATAGAATTGATTTAAACCTGCAAAAAGTAATCAGTGGATGTACGTCAGTGGGTACTTTCACAGCCAACAGATCTGGAAAAGCTCACAACAAAAGTCTTTCTTTTGAAAATGAAAAAAAAAATCATATATGTAACAAACTGCAGTCACGATTGAGGTGTTCTTTCACACAAGCAACAATTATCAATTAATGAAAAGTTTTCACCTGTGATTTTTTTATTCAAATCATTTATTAGGAATGATGATCATTAGTAAAACTAACCGCTTTATAAATGATCACGAAAGAAGTAAACACAAGTAAACAATAAACACTGGCACAAGAAGCAAACTTGTGCTGTAAACCCAGTTTTTTTTAACACGGGAGATGGTGAGGAAAGCAAACGATTTAAGTAATGTAATTAACAACAAACTTTTCTCAGATTCTTCAGTCTCAGATTTCCTATAAATCATAGGGTGGTTAATAAGAACTGCTTCACCGACTCCAGCCCAGCTCTGGATGTCTGAGATTAGCCGACACCGCGGCCGTTTCTGAGTGACATGCGTTCAGAAACCGAAACAGACCTGCTGCCACAGGTCCTGATTATTTTTTTTTTTCTTCTGTTATTTCAGAGATGAAATATCATCTCTGCCAGTTGCAAACTCCAGCTATTTTTAGGCAAAAAAATGACATACTGTCTGTGCAATTATTTGTCTACTCTGACAGTAACAGTTATCCGCTCTGGGCCACATATAGGTGAGCATTTTGGCCTGGACACATGAACGGACTTGGGCCTGGGGTCTCTTTGTTTTCCAACAGCCCGTAACCGGTGTGGCTCTAGGTCAGAGGCGGCCCACGGGTGCTATAAATACACTTATTTACTTCTAAATATTCTTATTTCATTTTTAGGCTGATTTGGTCCAGGCTTTCTCTCTGCCTGTATCTAGACAGAGAGAGAGAGAGATGTCAGTCACAGCTTGTCAGCGTTGGGTGTAGCCTGTGTAAATGTCTGGTGGGTTCTGGCGCCGTTGTCCCCAATGCTCACTCCGAGCACACACAGAAGATGGTAGTCTCTGTTTAAACCACTGGCGTGCAAGGTGGAACAGAGTCCAGGCAGGATGGAGTGGATGGAGAAAAGTCTCAGGAGTGATCTGTGACAAAAGTGTGTCAGCAAAGGTCAAAGGAAAGGTTTACAGGACAGTGGTGAGAGCAGCTATGTTGTTTGGTTTGGAGACAGTGGGACGGACAAAAGGACAGGAGACAGAACTAGAAGTGGCAGAGCTGAAGATGTTGAGGTTCTCCTTGGGAGGGACAAGGATGGACAGGATTAGGAATGAGGTCATCAGAGGTCCAGCACAGGTTGAAGGACTGGGAGATAAAGTTAGAGGCCAGACTGATGGTTTGGACATGTGCAGAGGAGGGACAGTGGACATATTGGTAGAAGGATGTTAGAGATGCAGCTGACAGGAAAAAGATAAAGAGGAGACATATGAATGCAGTTAGAGAGGACATGGAGGGAGTTGGAGTGAGGACAGAGGACACTTAGGACAGAGTTACATGGAGGAGGAGGACTCTCTGTGGTGACCCCTGAAATGAAGCGGCTGAAAGAAAAAGAAGACCCATCTCCTTGCATGTTGCCGAAATTAAATAATTTGTGGTTTAAATCGGGCCCTGTAAGCATTCATGTTCAGCCTACTGAAGGTAAGACTTCAGGACAGGTGACGTTTCTGATACAGCAGCTAAATCCAAGTCTTTACGGGAAGAAGACCTGTAAGATTTAAATGCCACCAGCGCCGCCTCTCCCCCGACTCTTAACTAGCCGAAGCAGGTTAGAAGCACACGTCGCGGAGCCACTTTGTTGCCTTTTTGGGTTTCGTCGCTTTGCGTCGTCTGCTCAAACAAGCAGAGCCGAATGACAGCAGAACAACAAGGGCGCTAAAAGGTTTCCACACGGAGAACAACCAAAACAAAAGGCCTCTGTGATGAGAAGAAGTGTTTTCTCTTGTTACCAATTAACTCTCATAAGAGAGGTAATCAATCATGGAAAACACTGAGTCAGCGTTTATCTACACCTAATATGGAGAGAGCATTCACTTCATATTTGTCATGTGGCTGCTGCTGTCCGCTTTAATTCAAAAGATATTTTAGACACTTGTTGTTGTTGTATCTATTATTATTTGAGGTGGGGGGGGGGGTTGTAGTGTACCTGTTTGGTGGACTGAGCCTGTAATGCTGCATCAGAGTTATTCAGAGTTACTGTAAAGGAGTATTTAAAGAAAAATAAAAGCGTTTGGTTTGTGAAGTGGATTGCACAATAACACCCCGTCCCTGACTGCAGAACAGGTCATAATTTGAACAGAGCAGTCCAAGGTTTTGGCTTGAATCCAACAGGAACATTGGTGAAAGCTGAAAAGTGAGGAATTATTTCCTGAATTGTTTGATTGGAGTAAAAAAAAAAAAAAGGATCATCTGGAGCAGCATTGCTTGTTTAAAAAGGTTCCGGTGAGGGCTGTGGGTGTGGGAGCTAACTTCTCTAATTTATTCATGTTTCAAAGTCAAACTTGCGTAACTCGGAAGCTGTTACCTCCAAGCGACCGTTGCCAACGTTAAGCAAATACGGCCTTCCTCGTTTGTACTTCCTTATCAGATTTCCAAAAAAGGAAGTATGCCCTTTTTTTTTTTTTTTTTTACAAAACTGTTTTGCATTCTGTTCAGCACCACGACATGTGGTGTAAAGAAGCAAATCCTGAAAATGATGTGGTTTTACAAACTATTTACAGCAGATCCTGAGTATTGAGTCACGTTTTCAGAAACTAACTTTTATCATCTCCCTCCGCTGAAGGTGAAAGGGCAGCAATGCTTCAGTGGTTGGGATTAGAAAAGCCTTAAAACCAAATATCATCTTTTTTGTTATCACGGCAGCGCGCTAACACGTCACTGCCTGTGTCCGGGTGTATGTGCAGCCGTCTGTCTGTTAGCAAAATATCTCACCAACCACCAGATGGATTTAAATGAACCTTTCAGACATAAGTCATCTATAAACACATACTCCGAGTGCTAACATCTCACAAGATTTCGCAATAATAGTTTGACCAAAATGGCTGTCCCCCCTTTTTTTTTATCCCCCGCATGTTTCTCCAAGGAATCCTGGGCCTTTATTCTTATTATTAGAATTTCAAATCATTTAATATAGAAAAAAAAAAAAAAATTAGAAAAAACCCTGAATCTTTGAAAACAAGTGTGGCGAGTTTATTTTCTCTGCACGTCATCTGATGTTTCTGCGGATCCTTTTCCTCCTGGCTCTCTGTCACATGAGTAAGTTCACTGTTTGTTTATTTATTGTTTGTTTGTTTGTTTGCTCCTCAGCTCCCGTTGGAGAAGGAGATCTACTACATCCAGCACTCCATGATGTACTTGGTTCCTCTGTACCTCTTCAGAAAAGGAGGTGGGTGTTGACTGTGTGGTCTCCGTACACACACACACACACACACACACACACACAAAGACCTTTCACATTCCATCTGAGCAACACCCCGACCTTTCTGCATGGGGAGATCATTGTTGTCTAAACACCACTGCCTCCGGTACCTGTCAGGAGTTCATGTTCACCGATGGTGGCTGTTTGTCCTAAACAAGAATCTGATTACAGTCGTCATGTTTTGTTTTTTGGGGGGTTTTTTTGTACTTCCTGCTAGCTTCACCCATGCATAAAAGAACAAAAAAATGTTCAAACTGAGACGAGATCTTCAAATGCTGCTCCTGTTTCTCCTGTTGTCATGGCTACAGGAAGTAGAGACCACTCGGTTCATAACGCACACATCAGAACCTGCAGTGCAAAGATCATACGGCGTTTCAAGTAATAAAACAAAAAACAACAAAACCAAAAACTGTACAGTTTAGTTTGCTCACAGCACACCCGGCTTCACCTCGTCACGTAGCATACAGCCGCGTTCATATTTGGATTAACTGAGACTGCAGTGTTTGTGGCCAAAAACACAAGATATTAGTGGAGAATCATCTAATCAGTAGCACAGTAATAACAACTCTGAGGCCTGTTGTTTGTTAGTAAACTCGCAGCAAAAACCCACCAAAGAAAATGTTTATTATGAAAGCAAAGTTCTCCGTGGTATTATATATGATAAGATGCCACAAGTGAGGAAAACGGGAAAAGCTTGTTGGACAGTTACGCTTACATGGCTTGTTACGCTTTGATTCATCAGTAGGGAAGTACGCTCACCGCCAAGGAAGATTGAAAAATCGTTAACCAGGCGGACATGAAACGGGGATTAAAGTTCTCAGTCATCGGGGAAAAATGAGAAGGAAAAAAAAAAACAAAGACGTGTTATTTGTTGTGGTCCAATCTTATGATGCAGGGATGAAACAGACGCTGCTTTCAACAAATGAAGCCAAAGTTTTATCCAATCAGAGCAGGGCGGGTCCGGGTTCAAGCAGGGTCTCTAACTTGGAGACTTTGTGGCTACGTCTAACAAGACTGGGGGACCTGGATGGTCCTGGGAGGACCTCAGGATGGTTATGGACACGCACGTGTCGTGTGAACAAATGTTGCCTTGTTGAAAAAGCTGCAGTAGGTGCACAAGGTGACCTGAAGTAGTGTCAGTGTATGCATGGGACGGTGAACCCATAGTCCAGCTGATGTCAGTCACCGGGACACGGGGTGCTGTAAAGACTAATATCTGTGTAATGAGGACAGGGACATATGTCACAGGGTTGTCTAATGTTTGGTGCACAATATGATGATCCTCCACTTGGTGCGTTCTGTCTTGAGCAACCAGAACCTTCGCTCTGTGTGTGTGTGTGTGTGTGTGTGTGTGTGTGTGTGTGTGTGTGTGTGTAGGTGAACCATAGACCCACTGGTTTGGACATCCTTACACTTCACACTCTGAGCACGACCCCAGGCCTGCCCCCTGTCGAACTCCATAGATCCTCGGTCTCTGCTGACCCTCACTGTTTTTGACTGACTATCAGATGCTATGGCAACTACCTGATAACGCCGTTTCTTTCATTTTCACTTACGCCCTCTGGTGCCTGTTCCAGACATTACAGCGCCTCACAAATCAAATCATTTCCGCAGCCGCCGCTTGCTCTCTACGCCGGACCGGAACCGCTCCTCGCTGAGTTGTTGTCAGCGGCTGTAAATCTTACCGTTGCCCCGGCCCTTTAGTGTTTTTACCCTCACAGTCAGTATAGGCATTTTTGAGCCGTGATGTAAGATGTGTTTAAACCACGAGCTCGCTCTGTAACCTGCAGGCTCGGCGAGCTGTTTCATGTGCGACTCTGTCTGCAGGTGCGTACAAGCCCGAGCCACTGGGAGACATGTGGTGGGCGCTGCTCTCCACCGGCATCCTGTTCCTCTACCACTTCCTCTTCCTGCAGGTCCTCGGCCTGGTAAGATGGAGCACTCTGCTGGGCGTCCTGTGCTATTTCAACATCCAGGAACACACTCCTGCAGAGATTTCACCATTACCTTTATTCATGTTACCTTTATTCGTGTTTTTCAATAAGAAACGGCAAACAGAACCACATCAACAATTTTAAAATGTATGAAGAACATATTTTTGGACGTTTTAGAAAGGTATTGGTAATGAATTATAAAACCAGAATGTAGAAATACTATGGCTAGTCATAAGAGATGCACAGATCAACCCAAACCAGAATAATAAGATTCAGTGGATCTGATCAAAGATGAATATTGAAGTGTGTATGGGTGGCTTTTTAGCTTACGAAATGCTGTAAATCCCTAATCCCTGTAAATCCCTCTATCGTTTATAATTTAGACTGTCTGCTGATTTGGATCTTATAAAAATTAGTCTTTTTTTAAATACGTGTAGTTCAGAAATACTCCATGTTTTAGCATTAAATTAATCAAGAAAAAAAGATAGTCAGTTACACGGTGATAAAATACTAAACTAAAATAAGGGTTTTTACATCCCAGCTGTTGGGCTAAATGATCATTTTTAAGCTTTAGCTGAGAAAGGAATCAATAGAGAAGCAAAGAGGCCAAATTGTGGCAGCTTGATTGTAAAATTATTCATTGCAACTCACATCTTTAAATAGAAAACACGAGCTTCACAACGCTAATATTTATCTTTTTTTAGTGTCCCACCCACTTCAGCTTTATAGTTAATTAGGCATGGATAAAAAATTTTTAAAAAAAAAACAGAGAGAAACTCTGCAGTGATTACAAGATGAGGATTATTCAGCAGCCAAATGAGTTTCTGCAGTAAAATGATAAGTTGTGGGCCTGAACTCATCACTCATTCCGTTTTTAGGGGAAAGATTTGTGGAGCAGAAATTCGGAAGGAAAATTAATGATTTATAAAGATATGAAGTGTGAAGCCAACCGCGACGTTTGCCCGAACCTCATCCAAGTGGATAATACTTTTTAAACTGCCATTAAGGTGAAATTAGGCCTCAGACCCACTCAGCCTGTCCCCTCTCCTCCTCCTCCTCCTGTCCTCCAGGCGACCGAGGTCAACCTGAACAACATGCTGTGCCCGGCCGTGTCCGACCCGTTCTACGGGCCCTGGTACCGGGTGTGGGCCACGGGCCACCAGACCCTGCTGACCCTGCTCCACGGGAAGCTGCTCACCGTCGCCTCGCAGCACAGCGGCTCCGTTTGCAGATACGCGCTGGACGCCGTCCGACTGCGCGGCAAGAAAGTCGACTAAGCGTCCAGGCGGACCCACGCCCAACACCCGCTTTCACCGCTCAGATGTTGTTTTTTGTTTTGTTTAGTTTTTTTTTTTTTTAAATGGTCGTTTTAATGGCTCTTTTAAGACTCAAACAACGGAGCGCCGCAGGGCCGGTGGAGCGGCGGCGTCATTAGATGTCTTGTCGGTGGCTCGCACACATACTTGCATGCCCGACCGTAACGCGCGGTTTAAAGGCGTGGAGGCGTGGCGGACGCCGGCCGGGACCCGTCGGGAGTATCCTCTCCGGACGTGTGTAAATAAACGCGAGGAAGAGTTGTCCCCTCCGCTGGATTTATTTTTTTTATTTTTATTTTTTTTGGTAACCAGAAACTCTTTAAGGACAGAAAACAGAAATCACCTTGAATGTCACGGGTTTGTTGTTTTATTTCAGTTCTCGGTGTAATAGTTATGCTCAAACATGTGTTTTATTGGGTTAAAGCTGCCATTTTATTTGTCTCAAGTGCGCTTTGAAGCAGATTGCGAACGTGAGCTGTTGTAAAAGTTACTGCTTGTTTTTTAGTGAGGACGTGTTTAATCTCAGTGTTGTCGGCCTTAAAGGTGGGGAAAAGAAAAAAAAAAAAGCTTAAACGCTCGTTAGAAAAATATCTATATTTTTTATAAATTGTTTGTTTTGTTCACAGCATTCCAGTTCTGATAATCAGGAGCCATGAGGGTTCACGCTGTAAGTTCAAGTGATGAAGAGGACGGTGTGTGTCCCCCTCTCTGCAGAGGAAGTTGTGTTTTTCTCGTGTTTTATCGTCGTGTTTGACTGTACTCAGCAAGGTGTTACCTTGAATCATTTTTAGGATAAATGTTGCTGTCCGGTATAGCAAGGACGTTTAGACAACGCGTATCTAAATGTGGTTTACATATTTTACGACACTGGTATTCTGTCGAAGCATCTTAAATCCACTCCATTTTATCTAACCAAACTCAAAGCTCAAAAGGGGGTCAAATACTCTGCATGCCGTCTCTGTGGGTCATTTATTGATTTACCTCCAAAAAAAAACCAAAAACCAGATAATTGGAAGTCGGTCGTATGTATATCACATTTCAGCGAGGAGTTTATGTATTACTGTAGGATATTCTGTACGCCAACGTCGACAGGAGGAACTACTCCTGTCACTTCAAATTTCTGTGCTGTCAATAATAAAAGGGACATTTCCATTCACTGAACTCCTCATTGTGTCCATTTCTGAGTGCACATACATATTTAATATATTTGTATCCGTATTTTATCACTTTACTCTCATCTGAAACGACTCAGTCTGTGATTTTAGCTAAGTCAGGTGGTGCTATGTGATCGTTAGCTTGGTAAAAAGAAAAAAAAACTAAAGTAACGACACATTTTCTCACAAACATTTTAAATTAGAAGAAAAATATAACAGCTAGTTTAGGTCGGCTGACATTGGCCTACGTTTTAACCATTATTAGCTTGTGAGAAGTTTCCCAAATGCTAGCATTACAAAAACAACTTGTCTGTGTTTCTTCAAACAATTGTCAGAAATTTACATTTAAAACCTAAAAAACGAGGTCAGCTCACTTAAAGGCTTTTACCAAATAACTAAATGTGTGTGTTATTGAGCCCTCTCTCTGAGGCTTTGTCTTTCTTTTAAAAAGAAGTATCAAATAATAATAAATAGCAGCAAAATGTTGAAAATGGACCCGCTGGTCTGTAGGAGCTCATGAGTGCAGAGAGTCACAAGATATTCCCGTGTCTAGAAAAAGCCTAAAGGTGAATTTGGACCGGGGGGATGCTGGGATACGCCTCAAACATTTGAAACGGAGCACAGTGATGACAGGAAGTCTGTGCTTCTTATTACTCCCCTTGTTCTCTTGTTCTGCTGCCTCACAAAAAAAAAATAATAAAAAATGCAACTACAGCAGTGAATCTCCGCGGGCACACCTCCCTGAGCTCTGTGCATCGAGCTCATGTAGTTCCTGTAAAAAAAAAAACCAGCAACAACTACAAACCGTCTCCACAGCATGATGCCGACACCGCCGTGCTTCACTGTTGGGGATGGCAGGTGAGACGTCAGGTGAGACGATGGACAGCGTTTCGTCTGGATTACCACAAAACAAGCTGCCAAGTGTTTCCAGATAAACCTGCTCAGACTGGCTCCTGACCTGGGCCTAAGATGCTCCAGAGGATGGGTTACTGGCAGGAAAAAGGCTAAACATGCGAGGGAGGGATCCTTCGTATTCTCGTCAACATGGCCACAAACAGGTTCACTACCAACTCACGGAAAACAGCACAGAGGCCATTTTGAAGTGAGGCTCTGTGTAAAAGTTAAGAATTTCTTACCTGTTGTGGTTGCACAGCTCTATGAGCCTCAGTTTAGAGCAGGGGTGGTCAACCCTGGTCCTGGAGGGCCACCATCCTGCATGTTTTACTTGTTTCCCTGCTCCAACACATCTGAGTCAGTAGTTAAATCCCTTCTTCATGTTCTGCAGAAGCCTGTTAATCACCCATTGATTCAAATCAGGTGTGTTGGAGCAGAGAAACAAGTAAAACCTGCAGGATGGTGGCCCTCCAGGACCAGGGTTGGACAGCGTTTCTGACGGGCTAACGCCAAACGCATTCAAGCTGCTTTTAAGGCGGCAGGAGCGCTCCCCTTCGGCCGTTAGCTCGTCAGTCCAGTCGGACCACTTCACCAAACTGAGGTGATTCGAAGAGCTACCTCCAACAGGTAAATATGTTAGGTTTGCCACTGAAACCCCAATTCAGAATGGATGAAACGCCCCTTTAAAGCTCTGCAGCTATTCAAAGCTGAAATCCATTTTAAAGCCGCGAGCTTCAAGCTGACGCAACCCACCTGTGACAAGACAAGAGAACGACACAGTCTTTCAGCATATTTTGTGTTTTTATTGAATAAATGATCTTAAAAGGTAATAACAATGTTTGAAACTACATCATCTTCACAGCCATCTCTTACATACTCGGGATAACCCCACCTATTATATATTCTTTCAGCCCTCTCCTGCGTTTTTTTTATTTTGTTTAATTCTTTTGGAGTCATACTTTCATTAATAAATGCCCGTTTCAAGTCCCC
The DNA here is from genome assembly GCF_001649575.2 of Kryptolebias marmoratus. Classification (NCBI taxonomy): domain Eukaryota; kingdom Metazoa; phylum Chordata; class Actinopteri; order Cyprinodontiformes; family Rivulidae; genus Kryptolebias; species Kryptolebias marmoratus. Next base: position 18,543,998 of record NC_051442.1, read on the forward strand.
GTCACACTAATAGCAATCCAGTTGGAAAGGGGGGTTAAAAAAAAATTTAAAAAAGGAAGGAAGGGTCTAGTTCTACAGGGATGGAATTGGAAATGGAGAGTTCTCAGTTCGTGTTTTTCCATCAGTTTTTTTTTCTTCTTCTTTTTTTAAGAGTACTGAAGCAGTGGGAGGAAATAAAATGGATCAAAACAAACAAACAAACAAAAAAGGAAACAGAAGTTGGTATGAGGAGTTACACCAGGTAACCCCTCCCAGCCCGTCAGGCCACTGCAACAGAAAGTGTTGTTTTTTTTTTTTTTGGGACAGCGACACGTCGCACGAGTCCGTGTCTCCAAAACAATCCCCCAAACGTAGAAAACCACTAAAATAAGTCTGAAACTAGATCCAAAATATTCCTTTGAAAAAAATTTATTTTGATGTACAAAAACAGTCATTTTCTCCTTTTTTTGTTGCTTTTTTTGTCTTTTTGTTAAATATTTTTTATAATAAAAGCTTCAAACACAAGTTTATTGTAGTACTTATTTGTCATTATCATTATTATTATTGATTCTTTTCTTTCCTTCTTTTGTTTTTTTTGTTTTTTTTAAGTAATCTATCAGTGCGATTGTATACCAGTGCAGCTACTGGGTCGAGAGTAAAGAAACAGGCTTTTTTCATCTTTAATGGCATAAAAAATAAAGAAAATTCTTCTTTTTTCTTTCTTTTTTTTATACAAAGTATAACTGCTGGTCTTTAGGGAAAAGAAAAAACAAAAACATTTAGAAACCCATAAAGCTAGGAGGCACACCATGGGATTTTCATTTTTGAAAAATTATAGCAATAATAATAATAACAACAATAATAATAATACTAACAAAACAAGTAACAACAATCTGCAACCATTCCACCATCTTGATGCCGTAAATGGCTTCAGAGACAGAATCAATGAAAATTCATTGAAAAAACTGGGTTGCTTAAAAAAGTCAGACAGTTGAGAAATCACACACACACAAATAAAGAACAACCTGTGTGTGTGTGTGTGTGTGTGTGTGTGTCAGTAGCAGGGGGGTTGTCTTTTGGAAGGACAGGAAGCCAGGCCTGTGGAGCAGCATTTGGACATGGCCGCTGGCATCTTTGGTTCGGTCGGACACACGAAGGCGACGTGAGCTCGAGCGTTCCGCGGAACGCCGAGGGGGGGACGCTGAGGCTTGAACTCCCAACCCCCCGGCACGGAACCGAAACACGCGGTCTGCTACGGGCTTTTCTCGGTTCGTTTTCCAGACGTGAGACTGGCGTGTTGTTGAGGAGAAAGTCGAACGGAAGTCGCAGCGGCAGGAAGGAAACTGAAAACCCAAACCATCGAAGGAACAAACACCTCTGTTCTCCTGCCGTTTCCTAATGAGCGCCGCTTCCACGTCCTGTAACTTCAGAATAACCCGCGGAGGCTGAGGTGTGAGTTATAACGGACAAGCAGCTTCGGATCTTTAGAAAAGGTTAGAAAAAAAAACACTACGCTTAAGACTCTTATTGTGAAGGACTGGAGGAAGTTCCCCTGCAGTGGGAGCAATAAACCACACGTTGGACCGGTCCAAAACTTGCTTTAGTTTTTTTCCCTTGTAGTTTACTCAGTGAAAGCGCACCAACAAGCCTCGGCCACGATAAGAATGAATAAAAACAAACGGATCAAATGCAGAGACGACGTGGGGGGCGGGGTCCTTCCACTATGACTCCAATCAAGATGGCCGCCACAGCTCTAATTGGTCGGCCAATTTACAGCCGTGGAGCTGCCGTTCGATGTGGTGGTTGCCGCACGACAAACAGACCGTGCGACTGCGAGCGCAGCGGGGTCTTAGTTTAAACTCTGACGTGGAAGGTGGCGGACGACAAGGAATGCCATCTCGACTTTGATACGGAGCCACTATTACTACTTCTTTCTCAACGTTTTGACTATTTGTCAAACTTTTCAATTTTAATCTCGAAACGAAAAACAAAAACACAACCCAACTTCCTCCGCAATTTTTTGGTCCTTCCGAGTGACCCTAAAGGAGACGCTTCCTCGCCAACGTGGTTTAATGGAGGCTGTGTTCGGCTTAACGGCGTTTGACTTTTAGAGGAGGTCAATCGATGTGAAAAAAAAAAAACCCAACAACAAACGAAACTCATCTTCCTGGTGACTTCTACGCCTTTCTGGTGAACGACGCGCTTCGACAAACTAGGCCATGAGTTTGGGCCACAGTGTGAGGGAGTAAGTGAGGGGGGGTGAAGGGGGTGGGGGGTCTGTGTGACTTCTTGTCCTTTCAAACCTGCAACATATTGACTTGCACTGGTAGGAAAAGAAAAGAAAGAAAAACAACAAAAACAAATCAAAATAAAACACCTGTTGAACAGATCTGCATATATCAAGGATTGTAAAAGGTAACATGTAAGATTTTCTCCCAACGCGCCTCCGCTAAGTTGCAACGGCGATTGTTAACAGTACATTCCGTAGCCCCTGTGGTGTCCGTCGTCGGGAGGGGGGGTGTCCATCCCCCGAACCGCCGACGCGGGACTTAACGAAACCAGAGCCTGTTTTGCTTTTTTTTTTTTGTCGTTTTTTTTGTTTTTACTTTCCCAGGGGCTACTGTTTGCGCCGAAAAAAAAAAAAAAAAAAAAGAGAGAGAGAGAGAGAGAGAGAGAGAGAGAGAGAGAGCGAGAGAGAGAGAGAGAATCGTCCTTCAGTATTTAAAAATGAGCCGCCGTTTCACAGTAACGCGTTTCAGAGAAGAATCTTACACGTAGCATCGTTAAGTAAATGATATGATCAATGAGTCCGCATGACCAGTCACGAGCGGTGACTGCCCCGATGTGAGGTCCGGTAGCACCATATTTGTCTTTTAAATCTCTTAATGGTTAATAAGAGTGTCTAAGCCATAGATCAAGCATATCGTGGATAAAACCATAGGTCTCATACTCATACGTACATGCAACTGAATACATTGCATGTGTTCACAAAAAGACATATGTAAAAAGAGCATGGTCAATTTGGTTTTGCAGCAGAAACAATTCAGGTTGTGCTGTATTCAATGGACCAGGGGATTCACGTCCGACTGTCCCTCTTCTTGTAGTGTACGGTACCTTTTTGCCCCCCCCCCCCGACCCGTCCAGGGATTGGTGGTATGAAAGGTAACGCCACCGCAGCGCCTCGGCCTTCTAAAGAGAAAGGAGAAGGATCAGGGGGGAAATCTGAGCGCAGGCGGCGAGCGAAATCCGGGGGCGAGCACGCCACGACCCCGGAGCCCCTTTTCCTGTGATGCGTGGCGTTCAAGTAAGAGCTGGGAAACAGCAGAAACCAACGGGAGAGGGGGACACTCGGAGCGTGTTTCCGCTGGTTCCACCGTTTTCATGAATCATTTAAGGCAACACAACTGAAATCTGGATTATTTCGGGTTACTGTGGATGGAGTGCCAAAAGCCCTTGACATTTTTGCATAAAGAAAAGAAAAAAATTAAAATAAAGAACTTGTCAGTTAGTAAAGGCTGTTACGACCAAAAAAAAAAAAAAAAAACGATGTTAGTCAAGTAACGAGAAAAAACCTCTCAAAACTTCCGGTTGGAAACCGAAAAAAAACCCAAAACCGAAAGAGAGGAACGAGCAGATCGCATGGTGATCCTCGACACATTCGTTTTTAAACCGGGGGAGCTCAGCTCGTTAAGGGCGTGGTTGTGACCCACCTGGTAAGGTTTGGACAGGTAGTCCAGAGCTGGGAGCGGTTTCTGCTCCAACCAACACAGCTGAGATTTCTTCTTCTGGGTTTGTTTTGTTTTTTTTAAACTACAAGACAGCTGACACAAAACAGAGCACCGCTCAGAACATTCCCCGTGCTGCGGACAACAACGGGCGAGGAGAACGGCGGGTGGCGGGACACCGACGCCTTAAAGTCGAATTCGGTTTCCGCGCACGTCTGAACGCACATCAAGTGTGTGTGTTCGTTCCAAACGACTCCTCTTTCCATACGTCAGGATGTGGGATGAGAAACGATGGGTAGCTATAACCCTTGAAAGGGCGAGACGACGTTTCCGCGCCGACGCGGGCCCGAAGCTCGCCGCTGTACCCAATTCGTCTACAAGAGGATCCCAAACGTCAGCGCTTCAAGCCGGATGACTCGGGACAAAATGTGGAATAAAGAGAATATGGCTTCAACTAGTTTCTGCAACTCCCTGCCAGTAAACTCAGAAACAAACTTATTTAAATGAAAGTATTATACTTTTTTTGTTTGTTTTTTTTGTTTGGGAGACTTCCAGTCACACCTCCCCCTTTCTTCGACGCGACAAAACCCAGACACGTCACCCAAATTTAGAAGATCGCCCAATCGGCACCAGCTCTCCGAGATTATTTCCAATTTCAAGAAGCAAGATTTCCAAGTTCCACCTTTAAAACCCCTTTAACTATTCACTGTGGGAGGAGGGGCTTCTGAAATCCCTTCATTTCAAATCCAATTTCTAATTTATTTTACGGGTTTTCATCTCGTGTCTGTAATCCACGCACAGTAACAAACACACACACACACTTGACTGTGAGCTCAATCAATAAACGCTACCAGCGAAGGCTGATAAAAAGAGCGCCACAATCCTATCTACGCTTTGGAGTACACGCGGCCGATTACATGGTTCCATCTACAACACGACGAGAAGTTTACACGGCTAAAACGACCCCGACAGCCCAAAAGTTGTTTTTTTTTGCTTTTTTTTTTTTTGCTTTTTTCGAGAGGAATTGAAGTAGAGAAGACACAGCCTTTGAAACTGCAGTTGCCTTGCTACATGATATACGTCAGGATAGTGTGATTACAATAAAAGAAGAAAAAAAATAAACCCAAATTATTAGTAAATGAAAAGCTGTAGCAAAGCCTAAATCCGCTCAAAGAGACTTCCTTCCATCCACAGGATCAAACACCTTTGCTCAAAAGACACAATATTTAGAAAAAATCTAATATTGGGTTAATTTCCAAAACAAAAATATGAATGAAGTAAAGGGGATTGGGGGGATTGGAGGGGGGGTATAGATTTAGGTATGCATATGCTGCAAAAAGCTTAACCACAGGCAAACAAAAAGGAAACACATGGATTTCTTGCCATAATTCGAATGATGCTTCATTGCCACCCGTTGCCATGTCAACGTCTGGGAGACGGCCAGCACGGCAACGGAAACTATCATCATAAAATGGTACAGTAGTAGAAATAGCTAGACCAGGAGGGGGCAGGCTCTCCTGGGAAAAGGTCCGCGGAGAGGTCCAGTGACTGGTCATGCGGCTCGCTGTCAGGAATAATGATTGTAAGACGGCACTGGGTGCCCAATGCCATTCTGGTAGTGATGGTGCTGGCGGTGGGCGATGTACTCTGTGTAACCCATCGTCATCTTCTCGCTACGGTACCTGGGGCGGAGACAACATGCGTTGGTGAGAGGAAGCCATCACTCACAAGCCGCACCAACAGACGGGCTGCTTTCATTTCATGCTTCAAATTACCCACAACACCTTGCAGACGTTTAGCAAATTTAGGTTTCAGTGACCGGTTACGGCTACGACAAGCCGCAGGCGGAAAGACACCAAACGACGTATGCCCCGCCCCTTTTTGGAGGAAGCCAAAAAAGAGGAGGGGGGGGTTATTTAAGGTAAAACTAAGGTTTTACTTTTTAAATCTCTCTTAGCAATTTCTTGTATCGATTAGAAAAAATGTGAAGTAGTTTGTCACAAGATTCCTCCTTTAGAATGTTTTTTTTTCCCCCGCTTCTAACACAGTTGCGCTTCGCAAGAAGATTAAGAATTATTCTTGTCTGCTTCCTCAGCTTTTGCAATGAGTTTATTTCCATTGTATACCTTTTAAAAAGAATAAGTTTCATTCAATCTAAAATCACATCAGGTGTCTTTGTCAGTGAGGGTCGCTGTCATTTAATCACAGCATTCGTGGCTCTGTGTTTTATTCTTTGCTGGTATTTTTCTCTGCGGTAAACATCAAGTTTTCTTTTGAAAAACTTGCTCTTGGGTATCATGTTGTCACTGTAATAATTCAAACAGCAAAGTTTCTCCCCTCTCTGATTTCTTTGGACATTTACAAACAGCAGGCTGAAGTGGCGTTTGCACACTGTTTCACCAGTCTGTGCGTGCGCCGGACGCCTCGCTCCGATCCAGCAGCGGGAGCGACATTAGTCCACCTCGACCGCCACGGCTCAGGCAGGTGGTCCCTGCTTTCAGGCGGCAAACTCTTACTTCCTCTCTGCTCGTCAGCACTTCTATCCATGTCACGCTCTGCCTGACTCAACGATGCCTGAGAGTGGCGGCAGCCGGCGGGATCGCCTGCTGCAACTACAAACACCGCCTCCCACCGTTTCCTTAGACCATCGAAGGAAAAGCTTAACATCCTGGGAACTGAAGCTAAAAGAGGACCAGCATCCCAATAGGCTGATCCCAGTGCAATTTTGAAGACCTGCCCCGCCCATGTACATCCTAACTGTCAAACTCAAGGCCCGCAGGCCAGATCCGGCCCTTTCTAACATTTTATCTGGGCCTCCCTAGATAACATTTAAATTTTATCAGATTTCCAGTTTGTGACACATCGAGTCTCTATTGCTTCTCATTTTACTTATAAATCTTTAGTGAAGTTTTCTTGCGGCAGTTACTTTGAAAAATTGAGAGGAGGATTTAAGAGATCGTCGCTAATAGGAGTGTTTGCGTTTTCACCGGTTTCCTTTCCTGCTGTTCCCGGTCACGTCGATCAGTTTTGATCTAGTCTTATTTGTGCCACGACATTACCCTCTGAACGCACCAAATCACACCGATTTCATTTCATTCCTTTGTGTGTGTGTGGGGGGGGGGCGTGGCGCCGGACTTTGGGCGGCGCAAAAATGAGTCACACTCGCAGCGTTTTAAATCTAAACATTAGCTCCAAACGCAAGTTTTATGAGCCAATTAAATTTTAAAAAATTCAAAAAAGAGAGAGCGGCAACTCCCCCATATCTGCACCATCATGGCTCCAGAGCCTGAGAATCCCAGGGTTAAAGGACATAAAACTTACTGATCCCATTTGTTCATATCTGCGAGCCAGACTTCTTTTTCCCCCTCGCCTCGTAAAGTTGTAGAACCGCAAGAAAGGCTTTTTTAATGATTTAACCCCGTCTGCCTCGGAGATTTCAATAAATAAATAACGCTTTCACGGATCTTTAAAACAGAATCTGGAGTTGGAACATTTTTAGGGCTTCCTCATCATCATCTTACGTGCCGGGAAACTGCGATCAAACGCGGCAGCATCTGATCACTGAGAAGAAGATAACGGCGGGACGGGCGGATGGTGCACAGATTCATCCATTCATCACCGTAAGTGAGTTACAGCATGTCTTGTTACCTGGTTAACTTAATGGTCTTCCTGAAGTCGTTTGTGATGGGAGCTTTATATCCTCCCTTTCGTAGTAAGGAATCTATGGTTTGAATGTGGTCCCAACCTAAGGTTAAAACAGAAAAACTCTTTATTTTACTCAATCTGGTTGTATTGGCAGGTGTGTGTGTGTGTGGGGGGGGGGGACACAAAAAGACCTCACCTTGCTCCTTTGCAACCTCTGGCAGGTAGGTGGCGGTGCGTTTTGATCCTTTTTCATTGAAAAACTCTATTCTTATACCATGAACACCCACCTGGAATCAAAGACGAGCACAAAAAAAAAAAGAGTTCAGTCGTCAAAAAGGCGCTCCAGCCAGGAAGCCAAAACTAACAGCTGAAGAAAGTTAGTCAAGCGTAGAAAGGAAAAAAAAAATGGCTACACAGATATTGAGCTAAAAAAAAAATCTGGTGTGGTAGTAGCTGAACGCCAACAGATGGGGCCGTCGTTTTCAGCTGCTCTAACTCCACCACTCCGATGAGCTTGGAAAGGTGGTCGGCGGCGTGGCCTTCCTTCAAAGAACACTAGGCTGTCAATGGTTTCGTTTTTTTAACGTTTCCCTGTCCGCCCGGAGAGCTGCGGGCGCTCGGCGTGGCGTCGCTCACCTCCCAGTCAAGGTAATCACCGACGTCTTCAAAGTTGGTGAGGAGAGACACTGAGCAGGAGAGGCGAGGCAGCTCATCCCTTGTCATAGGGGGGAAGCGGCTGTCTTTAAGGGCACTGCAGACAAAACAAGCGCAGAGACAAACGGCATTACGGGGTACGGAGAAGAAGCCATCCGAACGGCGTCCTGAAAGCGCTGACGGTTGCGCTCATTAATATGCGCGACTCAAAATGTGTGGCTGGAAAAACACAAAGGCAGGTTACTAATGCATTTAAAAGCTTCAGTTTAACCGAAGGAACCTTTCTAAAACCACCGAGCACATTGTGTGTTGTGAAAAGTGGATGCTCCGAGCAACATTCTGGACATACACTTGAACAGAAACGCAGCTTTTCAATCAAACTATTAATATAAGACGTCTGATTAGCTCAGATTTAAAATACTTAACGCACTGTTTACATATTAGTACTTTATAATAACAAATCTGACATTTGTTTCTGTTGCTGTCATAGAACCAGAGTAGAAGGTGGTTTGATTTAGAGTTGACACGCTGTCAAATTTTCCACCTCATCCGTACACTGCAGAGCTGAAACCACAGAAGCTCCCTGAAATAGCAAACCCCCCGGTTAACTCCTGGTTAATTTGGTTTACTGACACCCAGGGTCTGGAGGGGGTAAACTGTCTCGAAATAGAAAAGCAGTCCGAACAGGCCTGTAATTTCATCTCTCTTAGCAGGTCCTAATTTCCCTTTCCTCGCTGTGTAACAGGTTCCCGGCTGCTGCTCATTTTGGACTCCGGCAAGTCGGCAGAGAAGCGCCGGGACGCGCCCGACGCGGGGCGGCTAGGTGAGCTACTGATCCAATCACCAACCGAGTTCAGCTGGGGATGGAGTCGGGATGGAGGTCGTAGAAAATGAGGCTGCGCCAGAGAGACACAATCTTCTGGGCTAATTGCTGCACTTTATGGCAAAGATTTAGGGGGTGCTTGTTTAAAATAAATAAATAAATAAAGTAATCCTAGACTGACTCCAGGGCCTCTGTGGGAGCACACACCATCTGTCACAGCGTCCCAAGTGATGGAGGGAGTTCTTTACGACTCCTGACGGTGGGTTTGTGTGTGTGTGTGGGGCTGCTGCTATCAGAAGGTTATGGGAGCGCTCAGGTTTTCACACGATGTCGTCACCTCTCTAGAAACCTTGCTTCTTTTTTTTTTTAATTTCTTTTTATTTCTTTATTGGTGTTTTTAAACCACTAAAATGATGTTTGATCCAGTTCAAGTCTTTCGTTTCAGCTGTTCCCTGAACTGTGTTAGCACCTGCATGACAAACAAACCAATTTATTTAATTATTTATCGACAGGTAGCAATGTGTTCTCCTGTTTCTGACAGGTTTCATCACTGGGAATGACTTATCCACTGTCGTCGCCATGGTTACACTAAAGCAGAATTTTTTTTTATTTTTTTTTTTGGGTGGGGGGGGGCATCTAGTTGCTCTAAAATTTAGGTTCAGTGCCGTGCCACCAGCGTTGCTGCCTACTCGTGGCCTCTTTTGAGACTACGTTTGATCCTAAAGCAATAGTTTGGCTCTTTTAAAGTGTGGCTCTGTGACGAAGCTATGAACAATCAATATCTTACCTGTTGTAGACAGCTCTTTGAACGACCTCCGTTTAAATCTGACTGGATTGACGAGCTAACGGCTAGTCTGAGCGAGGCCAAGACCGGCAGTCGTAGAAACCTTTACGCCGCTGTTGGTTTCACGTCACACAAACTTTATGGTGTAAACAGGACACGCAGCAGCTAGCTGTAGCACTTCCACTGCAGCTTTGGGTAGGAATGGGCAGCAATTTAAAAGCTATTAAAATGTACAAATCTGAATAAAAATTAAATTAATTAAATTAAATTAAATTAAAGCAACTGTTCTTTTGTTGTTGTTGTTGTTTTAATTGTTTCCTAGTAATAGCTCGCTGCTAACAGGACTATGAGTTAGCGTAAAGCGCTCCTGTTTAATGAGTATGATGGATAAATTTCTTCACTATCAGAATGGCGCAGTAATGGTTTAGTTAAGCTCAGTGCTGCCCATCCATAACTTGGGAGCTCACGTTTCCAGCAGGAAAGGATAAAATAATAAACGTGTAACGCAAAACTGACATCATAAAGGTTTATAAAACAGAGCTTGAACAAACCACAACAAAATATTTAAGGGAGGATTTATTTTAAGATGATAAAAACCTTCTTTAGTCTCATCAATCTGGTCAGAAAAAAAAACTATTTTACCAACTCAGGCATTCTGACAATCTACAACGGGTAAGATACTATTTGTTCAGAACATTTCCACAGAACCCACCTTTAAATCTGAATTTCCCCTTTAACCAAAGTCAAAACAGAAATGTCAACTTGTTTAAATCAAATTGTGGTACAACGTATGTTCAAATTAGCTTCAAACCAACACAAAGAGCAGTGGTGGTCCAGTCCTGGTCCTGGAGGGCCACCCTGCTGCAGGTTTTAATGGGTTCCCTGCTCCGACACGCCTGATTCAGGGGTCCACTTACCTCCTCGGCACGTCTCCAACTTCTGCTAATCGCTCAGTCGTTCAAATCAGGTGTCAAAGCAGAGAAACGCCTAAAACCTGCAGGATGGAGGTCCTCCGGGACCAGGACTGGACACCCCTGACAGAGTGCATGGACATCCTCGCATCCCATTTGATTTATATATCATTTAAAAACGAAAGGCTTCATAATGTCACAAAATTTAAAAAAAAAGGCAACAAACTTCGATCAAACAGCAACATTACTGTCCTTTAATCCAGTCGGCTCTTTGTTCCCGTTTTGGCTGCTTTTATTGAGTAAGAACAGTTAAATGTACAGCTTTGATGCTCAGTCAAACGTTGCTCACCTGGTAAGGGTGTACTCCCTGAGTCCTGAGTGCAGATTCATGGCAGAAAATGTACCTATACAACCCCTCAACCGCTTGTCTCTGCCTATTTTCCACGTGACAAACAGTGGACTGAAAGACAGGGAGGAACAGGAGAACAGTTTAATGTGACCGAACACAGACATTCACACCTCAGGAACATTTCTGCAGTACAAGTAAAGACGCCGTAGCTTCGGCCGATGCTCCGCGGCCCGCGCTCGCTGCTTTACGTCGTGACGGGTCGCTCCACAGCGGAGACTCCCATTGGTCGTTTTAAGCGACGCGCATGACCTAAACTTTGGACTCTTTTTGCAGGGTTTTAAAAGCTTTGATGGGGAGATTTTTTTTTTGTTTTTGCCAGAGAAAACTGGCCTGGGGAATAAAATAAAAAAAAAAAAGAAGAAACCACAAAGACGCTCGAGCTAATTCATCACTGCCTGATTTCGACAGAAGGGTGTGACTAACAATGACTCGTCTAATTAAACGCTGCGTAACTGGAGCAAAGCGGAGCTGGAGAAGGAGAAGAGAGACGCCGGTTAACATCAGCTCCTCTGAGAGGCGCATTGGGGGGCAGAATAACACGAAAACTTACCCCGCCACGTGTCAATAAAGACAAACTAACATTCTGAACACTTGTGAAGTTCAATATTCGCGTCGTTTCTACAGATCGCACCGGCTCCGTGACTGCAGGTGCTTCAAAGTTCAGCCCAAACGGTTTTAAACATAATTTTGTTTATTGATACCGTTTCTTATTTCTTGCTCAGACATACTAGAAAAAAAATAATAAAAATCTGTTGCATTAAATAGACAAATAAAAGCAGCATTCTTTGAAGGAATGCATGTCGCCCGCCACCCTGCAGGCCACAGGTTTGAGCGCTCAGCCTACGTGTTGGGGGTCAGTCTCAGCTACTACCACACAACGTCCAAGCTCAGTATGTCATTGTTTTGTGCGTTTTTAAGGTTGGCTGGCTGTGGCAGCCATCTTGAATTGGGCGATCAGATGTGGATGTACATCCGGTGATTTCTGCCTGAAAGTTTCAATAAAATTCATTCAGTGGTTCAGGAGATAGTTTGATAACAGACAAATGAACACACACACACACAGGCCATTACATGCTCTCCCGCCTTTCGTGGCAGCTGGTAATAAAGCTGTAATTAAAAGGCCAAAAGCTTATATCACTACTTGAGTGCTCAACTCTGATTCTGACTTCTAACATTTCATTTCTGCAGACAATCTGAAGCCACAGAACATATATACCATCCCCTCTGAGCAAACCCAGAAATGGAGATACTGACACAGCAGAACATCTTTTTTTTTGGAATCCAGTGTACCGTAGGCAGGACATAATGGTTTGTCCCCGTAACTAGTTTTGTTCTCAACCATAAGTTTAAAGCGCTGCTACAATCGGCCATTCTGTCGGCGCAATAAACAGAAGTGTTGTTGGTCACGGAAAAACTTTTAAAGTTCTCTTGGAAGTTACTTCTACTCCAGTTTTTAACACAGCTGCTCTCACGTGTTTGTTTTTTTTTTTTTTTGTTTTAAGATTCCAACGAGTCATTTAGTGCCGTTTCAATGACCGACTGTCGCATTATGAAGTTTTTACATCACTTCAAGACAAATAAAGGCTCAACTAACATTACCTGATTAGTCATCCTAAAGCAATGTTTGCTGTCCACTGTTTGTCTAACAATCCAAATGAAGCACATTTAAGGGTTTCGTTAACCTTATAGCTGTTGGGTTTTTTTTTTTTGACAAGCTTAGGTTAGATTAATATTGATACTTTGAGGGGTTTTAATAGTGAAACGGTTTAAGTATTTGGTGCCGCCGTCAGTAAACATGCTGTAGCCGTCTGAGGCCACGTGCTGTTTCAATACAAAGAAACTTGAATTGGGAGTGCTGTGTTTAACTCCATGTTGGTTGTTGTTTTAAGCATTTCAATAATTCAATGTGGCAAGTCTCGCTCTCCCCCCACCGCCCGCCCCGAGTGAAGGACGTGCTGAGGACACCACAGACCATAAGCGCAAGCGTTTCTCAAACCTGCCGGAGCCTCGCGGTCGGACCCGGCGCCTCTTCAGGCGGATCGTTGGGGGGGGTGATGGGCGGCTAGACCCACTCACAGGCACGGCTAAGCTTTCCAGATGTTTGGCAAATTCTCTCACACCTTTAAACAGCTCACCTCTCTGAAGGACTAATCCCTCGCGCACGGACGTTAGAAAGCGCTACTGAGGGTGAACACTCAAACCGGGGGTTTCAGCCAAGGGTCTCAAAAATGTATAGGATTTAGAAATGGCCACTCCACTAAAAATATACATCCCGCCCCCCCCTCCTTAAGCAGAGACCCGGGGGGGGGCTCTTCTCTAAGTGGTGAACCCGCTGACCTCTGGAGTGTCCGAGTGATAAAAAGGAAGGAGCTCAGCTCGCGTTTGGGGCTTGTAACTGAGCCACACGGGGGAGAAAATCTTTAGGTAGAAGAGTTAATTAAAAGCCTTGAAGCAGTTAAGACCCAGAGAGACTGACGTGGTGTTAAAAAGGTGCACACACACCACTGCGTTTATTTATTACAACCCATAACGACCCTAAAATAAAGCCACGTTTCAACAATGCTTCGGTGCCTACTTCATTAGAATGAGATCAACGCACTGGAATTTAAAACCAGGTTGTTGTGTTCATAACTCATTTGAATACTACAACTTTTCCTCCAGAACTCATTCGGATTAGATCACTCTGCTCCCGCGTTATTACTTGTAAGAAAGTGGCTCTAAGCTATAACAAAATCAGGACGCATCTACGAATATTACACACTTTTTTTTTAAAGCGGCTCTTTACGAACTCCAGCAGCTTCTTCGGGAACATGCTCCCATAGATTTCCATTGTTTAATAAGGACATAACTACGTGAGCTGCTTGACTATAGGACTACAGCTGTGGCTACTTGTTACAGACCACATGAAAAGCAGAGTAATTCTGTCCACATTGTGAAAAGACGACCTCTATGGCGTGTGGCACGTCTGTTACAGACAAAATCGCAATTGGCTTTAGGTTATTGTCATTTCACAATGCCGACAACTGTGAATCCTTCTTTTTCAGACATATTATGGCTCAATAGAGTGTGACTATCAACCACGGTTACGAAATGGGATCCTATAACCGCCTTAAATGTAGACCCCCTTTAAGTTAGACGCAGTCACATTCCTGTGTGAGCATATAGGTGGGGACAGAGGCTTTCTGTGGAGGGCAGCTGCTGACTTAATATGTACATTTATTGATCTGACGGTTACTTTGGACATATCAGATAAATCTCATCTTCAGTGAATGTCTCAAGTAGCCAGGAACAGCTGGCTTCTTTGCTTGCTTTATTTACCTACCAATGACATTAGTCCCCTTTAACACCGATTAAATAGGCAAAGCTTAGAACTGCTAAGCACTTAGCGGGCAGCACATTTTTTCCTTTGTTGGTCGATGGGAAATCGTGTTGAAAATGATCTTGATTCGACAGAGAACTCCGAAATGCTGAACAAACCCTGTCGCCTGTTAACAATAAAGCTAAACAGTGAAACTGTCACGGGTATCAAAATAAGGTATCCGACGATGAATTAATCACTACATTGTGATCAGCTCGTTACTAAGCTAACATAGCTAACAGCTAACTATGCTAAACCGAATATGTGACAAACCGGAGTTCATTGAGGGCAACTTTTAAAAAATACAAACACTAAATAAAAGTTTTCTGGCTTTGTACACTCGCGTTTTTCATCGTCAGCGCGACTAAGACGAAGTGAAGCTGTTGAACCGAACACAAAACACCCGATGTCATCTTTAATCCGCACTCTTTTCTTCACAGTTTTAGTCGCTAGCGGATACGAGCTAACGCTAGCAGCGAACACCCTTGGCTAACATTAGCCGCTGTGTTTTCAGAGTTTTGAGACCGACTGGACCGCAAAATGTCTTTTTTCCCCGACAAGCACAGACAGAAAACCGAAAACTAACATTGAGCACCGACATTCATTGAAATATAACAGCGCTTAAACTGGAATCGGATTAATATCAGTGTAGCATTAGCGTGCGGTGTGTTAAGCTGCCGGTGTTGTGCCGAAAAAAGCACCCCATGCCGACAACGCGCCCCGGGCTTTAAAACCGAATTTAGAGGCAGGTCTTTTTCCACTAATTGAGGGAAAAGTAAACGAGAACAGATTCCTTAAGTACTCTTTTGGACCTAGTACTAAACATATTGCATTACGATGTGAAAAGCGGGAGCTTTAATAACACAATTATAAATAACTAAGCTTTTTGTGATCATAATAAACGAGCCTGTTGGTCAATCTTGATTTAAACTCATTTTATCATCGATAAAACTGCCTTTATGTGCACTTCCTGTGACTGGGGTGCTTCACTGGGCAGGGTGACGGTTTTCGCCACAACACCGGTCTGAGCACAGACTAGGCCTGAATTTCAACTTGGTCATTTAAGCTAGGATCAGCGAGCTTTTTGAGTAAAATTCACAAAAGCTTAACTGTGGTTTCGGTGTGACAGTTCATGCTCTGTACACTGAAGGAGAAATCTAAGCCAAACACAACAAGTTTTGTGAAGTAAACGCCTGCTGGGAGAACACAACAATGAGGTTTTTCACAAACACAACAAAAGGCAAGAATACTCACTAGGGATCGTTTGTAAACCTGGGTGTTCTCGGAGGTTGGTATCCGTACAGATGGCAATAAAGCACGTCAAAACAGAAGCAGCACATCTCCGCGGAGACGACCATTTTTCTGCCGCCACTTCCCGAACCTGGTCCCGGGCTGAGATTCGGGGAGAGGCCGGATGTCGTGTAACCGGCCGGGGCTGGGGACAGAGCGTTTGTGCCGCCGCTGCTACCGCCGCCGCCGCTAACGTTACCCCCGGGTCCCCCCAGGCCGTTGGCTCTGCTCACGTTCGCCGTGGCCGCGACAGCCGCGGAGGAGCCAATCCCCAACTCCGAGCCGCAATGTCCGGTTCCTGCCACCCCGCTTCCCGCCGCCCCCACCCCGCCGGGACCCCCCGAACCGGGAGATCCCGACAGCTTCTGCTTCTTCACCCCGCAGCACCCGGCCGCCATCTTGGAACAATCTGCACCGACACACCGCTTCCGACCCATAACCGTCACCGCGGGAAGGGTGGGGGGGAACGCCGACCAGACGTAGAAATCCCACTGCGTTGAGACGTACGGCGGACAATACTCCACTTTCTCTCTTTTATTTTTTTCCCTATATATATTTATTTATATATATATATATATTTATTTATATATATATATATATATATATATTATTAATTGTCGGACGAAGAAATAACCGATGTGGTGAAGAAGACTGCAATGTCACCCCAGCGTTGCCTTTAAATAAAATGCGTGACTTCGCTACGCAGAGCTCATAGCTGAACAAGCGTTTATTCCTTTAGAAGTCGAGACAGTCAAGGCTACGGTGTTCCCGCAGCCAAATATGCAACCCCCGCCCGTCTCCCCTAACACGACGCCATCCAAAGCGACCTCAGTCGGTTCCCCTTAAACGTACAAGTTTCAGGGAGTCTCCGGTCCGAACAGGCCGCAGATGACAGTAGCCAGGCGGTCCAGATGTGAAGCTCGCAGCCTGCGCGCTCTCGTAGTCCCGCAGCACACCTCTCCAAAGTGGAAGCCGGGAGCTCGAGTATGCAGGAACCCATAAAAGCTTCAGCACAAACTGCGCACGGCGGCTCGGACGGCGCAGCCTCTCATTGCACCAGCTCTGCTCCGCCACTGCCTCATAAACTTCTAATTATACGACGGGCCCGGAGTGCTGGAATCCCAGACGCCGGGGAAACGCGGAGGAAAATGGCATCTGACAATGCGGGGCTGGCATGGCACAGAGAAAACGCGTCGGCGCCGAGCGAGTCATTTCAGTACCGCTAGCCCACAGTCTGCACCTGCATCATGACTGCACTTGGACCTGGCTCTCTAAAATCTCAATAACAGCCCCCCGCCTCTCGCGTCAAATGGAGGGCTGAAAGTTTTCAGCATTAGGTTTGTTGGGAGGCTGTCGTCCGCTCATGTGGACACAGAAAGAGGAGCGCTCTAGTCCGTGGACCGTGTGAAATCCGCTGGGTTTGGCGAAGAACCCCCCCCCTCCCTCCCTCCGCATCTGCCTGTCAGCTGCTACAGCTCTGTGCCGTTCGGGTAGAAGCCCAGCGAGCAGTCTGTGGGCACACAGGCATCGGTGTCGTCGGCACGCCGGAACCGGATTCAGAAAGCGCTCTGCGCCCGCTCGCTACACATACTGCGTAGCTTCTCGGGGTGTCTGATTTGCGATTCAGAACGGAACGTAAGGGCGCTGTGGGCGCGTGCGCATGCGCCGTGACGTCAGCTCCCCCCCCCACCCCGTTTCCCCCTCCGTCAAGTAGTAAAAGTCACAGGACCGTAGATGGCTCGTGAACACTCATCATCTGGAATAACCTTATTATAAATCTCCTGACTAGTCTTTGTTACCATAGCAACATTGTGTGTGTGTATGTGGGGTGGGGGGTTGCTGGAGGCAGGAAGTGCTAAAGTTATCAAAAATATTTATTTCTCATAATGCATGCAGAGATACACCTGCACACCCCTACCTCTAGTTTTTGTGTAAAACCGAATAAAGTTATACATATTTATAAATACACATATATAAGATGCAGGCAGGGAAAGCATACCTGGAACGCCATAACCAAGTGGCTGGAATAGTGTACAGGAACATCTATATCGAGTATGGACTGGAAGTCCCCCAGTTAAAGTGGGAGACTCCGCCTGAGGTGATGGAGAATGGCAGGGCTGAGATACTGTGGGGCTTCCAGATCCAGACTGACAAACAGGTGATGGCTGACCAACCAGGCATTGTCGTGATAGATAAGATACAGAAAAAAGCAGTGGTGGTGGATCTCGCAGTCCCAGGAGGCTGAAACATCAGGAAGAAGGAAACAGTCCATCCATCCATCCATCCATCCATCCATCCATCCATCCATCCATCCATCCATCCATCCATCCATCCATCCATCCATTTTCTTCCGCTTATCTGGGGTCGGGTTGTGGGGGTAGCAGCCTAAGCAGGGAGACCCAGACTTCCCTCTCCCCAGCCACTTGGGTCAGCTCCTCCGGAGAAATCCCAAGGCGTTCCCAGGCCAGCTGAGAAACATAGTCCCTCCAGTGTGTCCTGGGTCTTCCTCTGGGCCTCCTCCCGGGGAAGACCCGGGACCGGGAGGGACCGGGAGGAGGACCTGGGGAAAAAGGAAACAGTAAGCTTGAGAAACACCAAGGGCTGAAAGATGAAATAGAGAAGCTGTAGAGAGTCAAGGCCTCAGTGGTGCCAGTGGTCATCGGAGCACTCGGTGCACTGACCCCCAAACTGGAAGAGTGGCTCCAACAGATCCCAGGAACAACCTCAGAGATCTCTGTCCAGAAGAGCACAGTCCTAGGAACAGCTAAGATATTGAGGAGAACCCTCAAGCTCCCAGTAGAGGACCTGAGCTTGAAGTGAAAGTGGAACAAATAGGAATCGTATATTTCCCTTCATCATGTCATCATGTCATATTTTCAACAGACAAATGCTTGATGATGGCCTGAGTTAGCTTCTTTTGTCAGGGTCCAGGGTCTACTGTTTTCCGTTTTTTTTTTGTAATAACAAAGGCTAAAAATGCTGTTGGCAAAAAGCTTTATCGTTAATTTAATTTTTGTAGATCTTCTCAAGACCCCTTGCTTGGTGTTTCTTGACCCCAACTTGGGAACCACTGCTATAAAAAAGTTCCCTCCTGCTGCTAAAGTAACCTCAAGGTTAACCAATGTTCTTAGAATTTTCTCCATTACAATTTTATTTTGATCAGTTTTTTATTTTTATTTGTTGAAGCCATTATTTTTTTTTTTTAGCTTCCCAACTCAGTTCAGCTTAAGACCGTTTACTTAACTAGTTGCTGCTGAGATCCGCCAGTGGTACTTCTGCTGCAGCCTGAGAACCGTGGCGTCTGAGCTCAGGTCGAACTCGGGGCTGGTGGGCGTCACTCGGCACTTCTAATGAAGCTCGGGAAATTAAATCAGAATTTCTCAGTGATCCGTTTGGTGTCGGCGTGGAAACAGCAGCTGTGATCGACCAAACGGGGCTGACGGGAGAAGGGGAAGATGTCAGGGCTAATGAGCGTCAGGGCAACAAAAGGGCTGCTGCAAGTTATATTCTCTACTTTCTGTAACCTCTTCTAATTCAAAGTAGTAGCTGTGTGTTTGGACTTTTTCTTAAGGGATTTCTCGTCGCTCATTTGGTGGAAATAATAAAAAGCAAGTTGCTGACAGAGACCAAGTTAGGTTCATATCTCTGTATGGCTTTGCACCCATAAAACATGGTCGGTTTATCACCCATTTGTCAACAAACACTGACTGTGTTTGACCCTTGACTTTGACTTTGACCCGTGAGTTTTGACGCCCCTGATTTAGAAAAAGAAAAAAACTGAAAAGCTAGCGAAGTGAGATTTATTTATATCGCACTTCTCAGCAGCAAGGCAATCCAAAGTGCTTTACAACACAGAAACAACAATCAGGTTCTGACAGAACTAAATACAGAAATACAGAATTTTAGCTAATAGTAGGACTGGAATAACTATAACAAAGTAATTTGAGGAAACTAACAAACATGAATAAACTTTCCTCTAAGAGGAACCATTTTAAAATGTCAAGAATACGAATCAAAAAGCAATACAGAATCAAATACAGAAATAAAAATCATCAGTCAAGTACCTCTAGCTAATGGGAAGATTGGTATAACTATAACAGAGTAATGTTGATATAAACATGAATAGACTTTCCTCTAAGGGGAAGCATTTCAACAGCTAACCGAACGGTTGATATAATGATAATGAGAACAAGTCTTTAGTATACTATGGGAGTATTTTAAAGTCTATTTTGTAACTTGGATAAAAACTTTCATCTAAGAGGAAATATGTGAGGTCGTTACAGTGAGAACAGGTCTTAATAGACCATTTGAATATGAATACGTTTTCCTCTTAGAGAAGCATTAATAAGCTAGATCGATTCATGTCCAAGTTCCCCTCAGACCTTCCAGGATCTCCTCTGTCAGAGGAGGATACTTCCTCCATGAGAACGTTCGTACCGGCCTGCATGCCGTCAGGGCAGAGACGGCGCACGGATCACAGCGGGCCTGAAGCAGAGAAATATCAATAAAACTGTTCGTGGTGAAGTCCACTTTGTTTTCGCACAGTCTTGCGCAAACATATTTGAGTTCACCGTTTTGATCATTGAAGGGTTAGGGTTAGGTGTAAATCGTCCGCCACCTTTAATTCCAGAGTTTTAGATTAACATCCTCTCACGTTTAGAAACCATGGACTTGTATGTCTTGCAGTTCAGAGTATGCGTTACGAATGACTCTCAGCTACTACCACTTTAAAGTTGAGCTCAATATCTGTAACACTGACTGAGCTACAGCCATTTTTCTGTTGGCTTTTTTAGTTTAGCTGTGGCAGCCATCTTGAATCAGGTTGACTCCAAAAGCTAACCGATTATAGATGTGCATTAGTTTACTATTCCCTGAATGTTTTAATAAAATCTGCCCAGTGAGCTATTATTGCCATGAGCTATTTCGCTAACAGACAAACAGCGTTGCCTTCAAGTAAGTAGATGGAAAATCTGAAGCAAAGAAATTGCCCAATCTGCTAGCGCTCAGACTGCATCTTGGGTATCAGTCTCAGCTACTGCCTCACCAAGTTTTAGATCAATATCCATAAAGCTGATTGTGTTATCGTGTCTTTTGTGTTTTCTAAGATCAGTCGGCTGTGGCGGCCATTTTAAATCAGGTTGACCCCAAACTTTAATGACTTATAGATGTACATATATTAATCACTTGCTAGGAGTTTCATTTAAATTCATTCAGTGGTTCATGAGAAATTTTGCAAACAGACACACATACGAGCACACCCTTGATCGTTCTTGGCGATCAAATCACTGTTAATCTTCAAGCCAGGTTAGCTGGCCATAATATATATGTATATATGTATATATGTATATATATATATATATATATATATATATATATATATATATATATATACATATTTAAAGCATATCTCAGTAAAACACATGCATCTTACTTCAGGATATTTATTCCTATACCGTCACTGAGTTTGTGTCATATGATGTGTAGATGAATTATCACATTACAGCTTCAGTAATGATCCTCACTAACACATCAGAGCTGATGTTTGGCACCAGAATCCAGTTTTCTGAAGTCAGCTGATGCATGTTTTTGGATTAAAATTAGGTTTAGATGTCCACAGCCAAACTCCGTTATGGAGCATTTCAGCACAAAAGTTTAAAGCCTCCATGTATCTGTGGGTTAGTGGCGCTAAACAGAGTGTATTCAACCCAAAAGCCCAACCATGCAAGCGTCCGTTTTCACATGGGTGATGTCATTGTAATGCAATCCATCACATCCAGATCAGCTTTTGAAGCTATAGCAGGAAAAGGGTGAAGCGGGTTGAACTTCCTGCCCTCAAGAGCAACAAAGTCAACGTGGCACGCAGACAGCACAGCAGGCCAAGCTGAGAGCAGGTAGCATGTCTTTATTTGCACTAATTTAGACGACGTTAGTGGTAGGTGTTTAGGAAAAAACAGAGTCCGAGAACCAAAAGGTGTGCTTCCGTCATTTGCTGCCTCTTCTTTTCTCGGCAGAGGGGACAATCTGGCGTGCTGTGTAGAAGAACTTCCCACTCCAGCAGCGTCTCCGTCACCTGTAGGACAGCAGCTGAATGTGAGGTCACACGTGATGATAACTCATGTAATTAGAAGCACTCAGTCCTCCGCCAAGACCACAGCGGGATTAAAAACAAGTGGGATCCGGATCATAATCTGGATCAGCAGCAGAATTTAATCCATTGGTTTTTTTTGTTTTTGTAACAACTCAACATTTCTTGAAGATTTCCTCCAAATCTGTTTGTTGGTTTTTACCTGATCTTTGCTGACAGACAGACAAACAAACCAACGGACACAACTGGAAACTAAAGAATCACAAATAGGAGCAGAGACAACTTTTAACAAAGGGGTTACCTCTGACCTTTACCCCATGAACCCCGAAATCAACAGGCATCATCTCTGACCCATGAGGTGTCCAGCTGTGCAGCTTAACTTTCCTGTTATACAGCTGTATAGTTAGAGCACAGGATCAACTGTGATGTTGACCTTTGACCCCATGAACCTTGAAATCAATGGTGATCACCCTTGACCTGAGAGGTGTCCAAAGGTGCAGTTTAATTTTCCCCTGTTACACAGTGGCAAAGTTAGAGCACAATGTTATTGGAGACCTTGACCTTTGACCCCGTCACCTTGAAATTAACAGTGATCACCCTTGACCCACGAGGTGTCCAGCTGTGGAGTTTAACATTCCTGTTATCCAGTTAGAGCACGGGCTGATCTGTGACCTTGACCTTTGACCTTGACTAATCACTGGATCACCATCAACATCTAATCTCTTGTTCCTTGGAGCATGTTTGATGTTTCCTGAACATTTCCTGAAAATTCATTCATAACTTTTTGAGTGATCTTGCACAGACAGACAGACAGACAGACAGAAAACATAACCTCCTTAGCGGAGGTTATTAAAGGTCTAGTGTTCCTCCAAGAAATGGACGCATGCATGCTCACACCCGCAGACACAGGCAAAAACACCGTCGCCCGCCGTCTGCCCTGCGTTTGCGCTAAACGGGGGCGTTCAGAACAGCACGCTTTCCGACTGGAGCGCGAGCCATTCTGCTGAATAAGCAACAAACGTCGGCAACAATTAACATGAAGTGAGACCCGTTCCTCGTTGGAAAAACATGACTCTGCTGCTCAGGGTCAACAGCGTCAGTCTGAGGAGGAGAAGAGGCCGAGCCCATCATCTGTGTGAGCTGGGAGGGATGAACTCCATCCGTGTTGCTGCAGCTCCCAGACTGGTGTGTGTGTTCGTTTGTCCCCAACATTCAGCACTGGCTGGACAGGATTCGGTCACACACCTCACAAGCTGTGGGAACTGAAGATTTTATAGAAATGGTAATGCACATAAAAATGCTGTCTGAGTGCTTCCACTGGACCGCCTGCTTATCTCTCTCTCTCTTTTTTTTTTTCCTGCAGAAGCCTTGTCATCACTTTATCTGAACTCAGCTGTTTTGCCCCTCTGGCTCCTTGTGTAATGACCTTTCTCTTCCAGCCAGGACAGAGTCACTATTGTAGGCTGAAAGCTCATCTCACCAAGAGAGCGAGACATGTAATATCCTCCACTCACCTTCCTTTCCTCTTCAGAAACAAAAAGAAAATGAAGAAGAAGAGGAAGAAAATCATTTCTTTTTTTTTAATAAATTACCAATCCTAGTTGCACTTGCTTGGACAACTTGGTCCCGGCGCTTTCTTTTGCTCTGGCTTATTTTTAGCTCTTTGATCGTCCGCAAGCTGTTTGGAAACTGGTGATCTTTCCATCTGTAGGTGGTTCCAGATGGTCTGCCCTCTGAGTTTTATCAGCTATACGTTGATGATGTGTTAAATCTGTTGACGGATATGTAGCATGAGGCTTTGCAGTGGCTGAATGAGAGATTCTTTTCATGAAGGAGTCATGTGTTCATCGTAGAAAAAAGGGTGGGCATGCAACTGATATAACTCCGGATATCTGACTCCTATAGTGATTATAGTGATTATAAGATACTTGCTAAGATAATGAAAAAATAATGAATGTCTTTATCATCAGTGTACATCACAATGAAATTAAAATGTGCAACTCCCAGGTGCAAAAATAAACACTTTAAAACCACTTATACATATTACATATAACAAAGTGGTTTAAAATGTAAACGAAAGCTGAGTTCAATGATTTCCAAAATGTCATAAACCCATATTTTATTCACAGTGGAACACAGTTAAATATCAAATGTTAAAACTGAGAAATTACACCATTTTTAGGAAAACTACAGAAGCCACTGTTATCAGTGCACAGTTCAAAAGCCTGCCTCTCTGATGGTATGGGGGTGCATTAGTGCCTTTAGAGCAGCCTACACATCTGGAAAGGCACCATCAGGTTTTAAAACCTCCTAGCTGAGAATGTCTTTTCCAGGGAAGGCCTTGCATATTTCAGCAAAACGATGTTCAACAACCACAGACTGCATCCATCACAGCAGCTGACCTGCCTGCAGTCCAGACCTCTCACCAGCTGAAAACATTGGACACATTATTGAACAAAAATAAATCAGGCAACGACGACCCAAGACTGTTGAGCAGCTAGAATCCTCCATCAGAGAAGAATGGGACAACATTCCCTCTAAAACCTCCAGCAGCTGCTCTCCTCAGGTCCTGGATGTTTACAGACTGATGTTAGGAGAAGAGGAGATGCTTCACAGAGGAAAACATGGACTTTTTAAAAAATGTGTTGCAGCCATAAAATTCAAAATGACCTTATTCTTTCCTAAACGTTCTACAATTTCCTCATTTAAATATTTTATATGTTCACCCTGTTCCATTGTGAGTAAACGTGCAGTTAAAGGGAGGCTGATGTGGGGTCATTTATACACACTGAGAGAGATAAACCTGAGGAAACAAAAAGATTTTATATTTTGGGGTTAGACCGATAGGAAGCCTTTGATTGTGTTTTCCAGAAATGACCTCCTGGCAGGTTTCCCTCAGTCCTTCCCTCACATGGTCACATGGTATTTGGCTGTCCTCTGAGTGATGCCCCTCTGTGTTTTAACCATTTAATTCAAAGACTGAACACTGACAGGAATCTGTATTGAATACAGGGATAAAGTCACTGCCATCGCTAACGCCAACAATGTCACTGTTGTCATACGAAACAAAGAAGAACTGGATATTTTAATTTGGCTCCTAAATTCTTTATGAAAAGGCTTTTGGTGCTAAACGAAATCATGATAAAACTGACAGAGTTTGGATAGGAAAAGACAGTGTTAGAGCAGATATTAACATTAATGTTAAAGATGGAGGGATGTTTTCTGGCAAATTTCTGTTAACAGACTTCCTGTTTGACCTGTTGTCTTAGAGTTGTTGTGTAAAAAAAACATAAAATAAAATGTCCACTGTGATGAAGATGAACCTCCGCAACAACCTTTTGACTGACTGCCTCCGAGCACAGGAAACCTTTGGGATCACCTACGGCGTTGGCTACAACTCACACCAAAATGAAATGTTTCAGTCGATCGCTTCTATTGTTTGTGTGAATCTGTGGAAAATAAAATGAGTCTTTCAACAGACTAATCAGTGCTGAAACAGCTGTCTTAATGTGCTCAAGTGGAGGAAAAGCTGAGACAAAATGCAACAAAATCTTACCTGAAACGCTTTAATATTGTATTTTATTATGATAAAAAAAACAAATATCTATTTTTCTTGTAATATATGAGATGTTTTGGCTGTTCTTTTTTGCATAATTACCAATGAAGTTGGCTTTATGTGCGAAAAAACTACCACTTTAACCACTCTGCCTGGCAGTTTTGCTTTTGTCCTGTAGAGGTCAGTGTGTCTCTTCTTCTGTGGTGCCGCTGACATTTAATCAGACGAAGAAGAAGGAGGAGAGGGCGGAGCCTAATGTTTAAAAGTGGCGGGAGGGAACTTTATCAACTTGGCTACCATTTCTACTAATATTCGCCAGAAAGAGATATATTAATAGTGGCATAAGATACTGCTATCTGTCGTCAGACAGGAGTACCGCATGCAGTTTTCCTGGTTTTCCCGGTTTTCCTGAAGCCCTCCTGGAAACCTGATAAAAGGTAGGTTAACGTCCCTCTAACAACAACTTTAGCTAGGCTACAAATGACTCCACCTGTAAGGTTACCTGTCTGCCAACTGGCTGCTGGCCTCAGACAGGTCTGAGTTTGTCTTCAGTACAATAAATGAACTCTGACAGATCATAAAGGCTTCAAGTCGTTCGGCCATTGTTGGGGGGGGGGGGTGTATGAAAATAATCCCCCCTAAATTACATTTTAATGCAGCTCCGTTTTTAGGTGACGCGTAAGCTTCGTCCCCAGTAATAATGTTTAATAATGTAAATAAAAACACCGGTTTGATCAGTAAAAGATGGCACTGGATGGACTCAGTCAGTGGGCACAATGACAGCAGATTAATGTCAGATTAATAATCTGTAAAGAGCTATTCCACCTCATTTTTACCGTAGGGACCATCTTTGACCGGTGCTATTTCAAAAAACTACACCACTTGCATTGTTTAAACTTGGACTTAAATCTTTTATACTTAAAGCAGAATCGTTCAAATGTAATTTGTGAAGGTTTTACTTTACCTGTGGAAACTCAATAAAGGTTATTATTGATGGTTTTAGAGCTGTTCAAGTTCAAAAGCTGAAATACTGTTCAAATCTGGTGTAGGAAATTCGTAAAGTAAGAAGCTTTAAAGCATAATTTGCGATTTGTGAAGCCCTTTAATTTGAAAATTCAGCAAAGGGTGTTTCCAGTGTTTGTTTGTCCTCCGCCATCTGGACAAGATCTGAACCGGTCCAGTGTAAAACCCACAACATTTAGGCTCTTCTGAGCAGAAATACACAAACACGGCTGTGATTTGTGCTGAACTTGGCTTCTGATCCCAGTTCAGTGTTGTGAGCTCTTTCTCGTCCACTGTTTAAATAAAAAACAACAAAGATCTTGTTTCAATACAACTCAACCAGAAATGCCAAGAGCAGATGAATCACCCACGAAGCCTGACATTTAAAGATGCAAACCTTAAATTTATTAATTTATTCAAATGGTGCACAGCGACACGTGTTTTAAGGCAGTAGACTTTGCTTCAGTGGCATAATTTCTTCTTCTGTGGTTATAAGTCAGTTTATATTGTTCCCACTTGTAGCTATGAACACAAAGATTTGTGTTAATCTCTTTTGCTGATCGTTACATTTATTTAATCCATGTAACAAGAAATGTAAGGTTTAATATAGTCCTCTGTGGGGGTGGCCTTTGAATTTATAACTCGAGTTAGGCTGTCTTTGGCAAACACAGTGATAACTGTTGCCTTTTCATTATTAATATGTAATAAAACACTTTTATTTATTTATTTTTTTAAGGTTAGCATCTGGACTCTTGCATGATGACGCATGAGGATGAGAAGGTGATCCCGGTGCGGGTTGCCTTGCGATGTCGCCCGCTGGTGCCAAAAGAAACGAGCGAAGGCTGTCAGTGCTGTCTCACGTTCGTCCCCGGGGAGCCGCAGGTAATCTGCTCGGCCGCAGTCTGATGGAACCTACACGTTTCCGTTGTAGTAATGGTTTCTAACAGGACCGTGAAGACAGTTTGAGTGCAGCGTGTTTACGTGCTGGAGGGAAAACGTGGGTGATTTGTGTGTTTGTGTGTTTTTCCCAGGTGGTTGTAGGCACAGAGAAGGCCTTCACGTACGATTATGTGTTTGATCCAGCCACTGAGCAAGAAGAAGTTTATAACACAGCTGTGTCCCCTCTTCTCTGTGGGCTCTTCAAAGGTAGATCTGTTTTTATTGCCTTTTGTCATGAAGGGTGGGCGATTACGTAGTCGTCTCTCTCTGCATGTGTTTTAACAAATATCTTAAGACTGATTTTGTTGAAACTCTCAGGAATTAATCACTGGATGTACATCTACAGCTGATTAACCTTTGGAGTCAGCTCAGTGTAAGATGGCCGCCACAGCTAATCGACCACAAAGATAACCTTAACTCAGGCGGTTTCACAGATGCAGAGCTGAAGGTTTATGTGGGCGTAACTGAGCGCTGTAAACAGTCGTAGATGTACAACCAATGATAACTTTTTGCAAGTTCCAATCAAATTTGCCCCATGGTTCACGAGATGTTTTGCTAACAGACGGGCATAAACATCATCGCTTGCCTTTTGGCAGCAGGGGAGAACTAGTTAATCCGTCA
This sequence comes from Kryptolebias marmoratus, assembly GCF_001649575.2. Taxonomy (NCBI): domain Eukaryota; kingdom Metazoa; phylum Chordata; class Actinopteri; order Cyprinodontiformes; family Rivulidae; genus Kryptolebias; species Kryptolebias marmoratus. The sequence goes on from NC_051442.1 coordinate 18,571,779, forward strand.
TGCTGCTGATTTTATTTTTCTTCTTGTTTGCTGAACCGGTTTGTGTCCCCTCTGCACCCTGTCCTCCGGTAGGCTACCACGCCACGGTTCTTGCATACGGACAGACAGGCTCGGGAAAGACCTACTCAATGGGAGGAACGTACACGTCCACTCAGGAGAACCACTCGTCGGTCGGGGTTATTCCCCGAGTTATCACCAGGATCTTTGAAGAGAGGCAGAAGAGGACAGACTGTGAATTCTGCCTGACGGTTTCTTATCTGGAGGTCGGCGGGCGACGTGTTGTTCACTTCGTATCGTGTGTAAATTTTATTTTTTACCCCTGTCGTCTCATGAGTTTAGTTTCCTTCTTAGATCTACAACGAGGAAATCCTGGACTTGCTGTGCTCATCTAAAGATAAACCCGCCATCAGCATCCGGGAGGACCCTAAAGAAGGCATCAAGGTGAGCGAGCGGCGGCCGTGTTCGGCAGGGAAAAGCCATCGTCTTGTTTTTTGGTTACAGGTTGAGTTTTTCAACCTGAAACCCCCCTGCTCCTCAGATCGTTGGGTTAACCGAGAGGCAGGTGCTTTCTGGAGCCGAGATGGTGAGCTGTTTGGAGATCGGAAACTGCGCGCGCACGGTGGGCTCCACAGCCATGAACGCCGCCTCGTCGCGCTCTCACGCCATCTTCACCATCACGCTGGAGCAGCGCCGGGAATCGGACAAGTTAGTCCAGTTTAACGTTTGTGCTTTTAGCCTTCAGATTTGGGTTTACTGGAGCTCCCTTTTTTGTGACGGTCACAACAAGTCAGCTAGCCAGAAAATATGAAGCTATGAGCATTAAATGAAAGACCTACTTGGTGTGATGTTTTCTTCACGGGTTATGGTATGCAGTGATTACAGGCCCGCTTTCCTCAAACAAGCGTCAGTCGTTTATGCCACGAGCTGAATATCTGTTCAAACATGTGCTGCAGAGCGGATTCGATTGTTTCCAAGCTGCACCTCGTGGATCTGGCTGGTTCAGAGAGACAAAAGAAAACTAAAGCAGAGGGAGATCGTTTGAAAGAAGGTAACCACATTTTTCTACATGTCACGAGTCACTGTGCAGGATAGATTTGGTGCATAAATGCTGTTTGGCACCATTTTTGAAAGGCAAAACAAAAGTTGAGTTATATATTGAGATTTTGGGAGTTATGTCTTTGCTTTTGTTGGAAAAATATAAAAATTATTAGCTGTTTCTGACATTCATTTGTTAGTGTTTTTATTCCAATCCTAAAGCATGATATTTAGTTTTCATAATTTCCAGCTCTGGAGAACTGTGCTTGTAGAAACGTGTGTTTTCAGGCTTTTTTTTTTTTTTTTTTTTCATTGCTCTATCAAGCAGACCACTTTTCACATGTTTTGAAAATAAAAGATAAACATTGTGCTGTTCACTTTTAGCTCAGTTTTCCCACATTAAGCTTTGATTTTTAGTGTTTTGATCGTCAGTATCTTTTGGTTTTTGAGCTCCTGGTTGAGAACCTTTAGGTCACACGTGGAGAACGTACGATCCGAGGGCCAGAAAGGAAAAAGTCTGGAAATGTTTTCCAAATTATCTGTGGAAGAATTTCATTTTTCCTGTTCAAAATGCAGCCCTTTCATTGCTTTTATTGACTACCCAGTAGTAGCATCTTGCGCCTCTTCAGGTTGTTTTTTTTACTTTATATTTTTACTATAAATTTACAATAATCAAAGCACCACAGTATAAACATTCACAGGAAATTTAAAGGTGTTTAAATTTTAAAAAAGGGATTAAAAATCCACAGAAAAGTTTGGGAAATCTGAGTGAGGGAAAGTATGTAATTTTATAATGGAAAATGTGTAAGAACCCTGCATTTATTTTTTATTTAAAACTTTTATCTTTTATCTTCAACTTTATGACTTTTATCAACAGTTCCCAGCACTTTTATGTATTTATTTCTACAAGGGATGCCTGAATGTGCGCGTCACTGAATGTGTCTTTTTGTTCAGAAAGTGCCTTTAATGAAACCTCTTATCTTGTGATGCTGTTGTTTTTTTTAATCTGCAGGCATCAGCATCAATCGTGGCCTTCTGTCTCTGGGTAATGTGATCAGTGCCTTGGGGGACGAAAGCAAGAAACACGCCTTTGTTCCCTACAGAGACTCGAAGCTCACCCGCCTGCTGCAAGGTAGGCTTGGATTTTACTGCTGGAAGTACAGACAGGGGGGGGGGCGGGCTCACAGAGACTGACGAATGAAAATGTTGGAAGCACAAAATTAAGTGTTAGTTTCACTTCATGTAGAACAGAGCAGCTTTACTTGATGTCAGATTAGCTGTTAGATAACACGAGCTCATTATTCGTCATCTTCCTGCAGTATTTTACATTTTTATTAATTACTTGTCAGTCCTGTAGTGGGTTCTGGTCAGAGCGTCACGTAGGGCTGCCTTCACAGTCATGGCTTTCACTAAGTTTAGAAACGCTGTTTAAACGTTGTTGGGTCTTTTAATCTAATCAGACGGTGGTTTTTATTCACAGCAGGGTTTATGAATATCAATCCACGATCCAAACTGCTGGTTAGTGTTCATAAACGGCGTCGTGTTTAAAACAATGTTTATGCACTAACGTTATATTTGGTTTATAAACTAAACTGATGTTAGATCAGTGGAGTCCAGTCCTGGTCCTGGAGGACCTCCATCCTGCATGTTTTAGATGTTTCTGTGCTCTTCAGCGGGTCTTCTGTTAATCAATCACTCATTCAAATCAGGTGTGTCAAAGCAGAGAAACACCTAAAACATGCAGGACTGTTAGGAGATCTGCTGTCATCAGTAAGTAGACGAGCTGGGATCCGTTAGCTCTGTGGTCGTCTACAGAAAGTCAGAGGAGGATCAAACCTGGATGAGAGTTAGCATCGTTAGCATCGTTAGCTGTCTCCTGCCGTCTTTATGTTGATTTTTAGTGTTGTGTGCTGATGTCATGACAATGATCTGGGGGTAATCAGATCTCTCTGTTCCATATTCCCAACTCAGTTGTTATATGCATTGTTTTGTCGGCCATGACGGTCCTGGTGATCATCAGAATCAGAATCTGAAGAGTTTTCATCAGAATCTGAAGAGTTTTCATCTGATTCTGCAGATCCAGCTGTCGATTCAGGTTCATACATGTATGGTTATTTATCCATTCCTTCCCTGAAGTATTCCATCATTTCTCCATGTTCAAAAAAAGACTTCTTCTTCCATTTCCACTAGTAAACAACCGGACAGTAGTGGCATTCTTGGCTGGCCGTGGCACAGCGCTCATACATGAACCATAAACACCCCGTAAATCACCCACTTCAGAAATGATTGACTTAAAAAGTCAGATAAATGGGTTGCTGAAATGTTGTGTGGATGTGTTTGACTGAATAACATTCATTAAAGGTCAGTTTTTTGAGATTTGATTTCAGTTCAGCTTTAAGGGACGTAATGATGTCTGGACAGGGCTGTGAGGAGACTTTTCTGCTCTTTCTTTTACATGTTTTTTTTTTAAATTAATAGAATCCGTTAAGAAGAAGCTAGTCATGGCATTCTGTTTGTACTTTAAAATGTTGGCATGCAGATGATGTATTCCAAAAACCTGAGACATTTTGATGCTCCTCTAATGAAGTTGTTGGGTGTTGGCGACTATTGTAGCTGTCAGTTCAAGCCCTACTCTTTATTTAACAGAATAAAAACCCAGCTCCTCCTCAGAAAAGAGGAACGATGAAATATGGATGTGCAGTAATTGTTTTTTTTATTATTAATAACCTGGATGTTTGTTTGTCCTCAGATTCCCTGGGAGGCAACAGCCACACTCTGATGATCGCGTGCGTCAGTCCTGCAGACTCCAACATGGAGGAGACCATCAACACGCTGCGATACGCCGACAGAGCTCGCAAGATTAAAAACAAGCCCATCGTTAACGTTGACCCCAGAACCGCCGAAATGAAACGACTCAAACAGCAGGTGCAAAAATGAATACTGTGGGGGAAGCATTATTATTATCGGATTTCAGCTTGTTTATTTGGAAATTAATTTATTTGTCTGTCTTTCTATATTTGTCTTTGTAAAACACAACATGGAGAAGAACTGAAAAATTAAAACGCTGTTTAAGTTATATTAACTAATCAAAATGTTTGTTTTTCTGTCCTTTAGGTTCAGGAGCTGCAGGTGATGCTGCTGCATGCCCGAGGAGGGGTCGCTCCCATGCTCTCCGGGTAGGAAAAAATCAACTTTTTCTTCTCCAGATTCCTCCAGGGTGTCACATAAATGCGTTCCGGCCGTAACGGTTCCACGTCCCCTGGGTTACAGGGCAGGCTCGACGGAGAATGCGACCAAGCTGCTGGAAAGGAACCGCGCTCTGGAGGACGAGAACAGCAAGCTGAGCAGGGAGCTGAGCGAGGCGGCCGGACAGACGGCCCTCATGTTCGAGAAAATCATCACGGTGAGGCGGAAATCACCGATAATTGTCCACAAAATCGAATCTTCTTCTGCTCAAAAGTTAATAATTAGAGCATGTGTGCTGGAGGAAACAAATCTGTGTTTAAGGTTCTCTGATCTTTCAGTCTGTTTTGTTGTCATTCATATTCTTCACTCTCCAGACAGAACAAGCAAATGAGAAGCTGCAAAGCAGACTGGAGCAGCTTCGGCACCACGCAGCGTAAGTTTTTATAAACGCAAAACTAAAAAGTACTTAGAACAAAACTTTAGTATCTACTGAAAATGTGAGCTTCTCTAAACGTGTCGCGTTGCCGTGACTTTTTGTTTGTTTTTCTCTAACTCTGCCACGCTCTGGTTCGATCTGGATCAGTGTGGACGAAGCAAAGGGCATCATGGGAAAGTGTGGATTATAAAAACAAAGTGATCTGTTTAATGTCCCCCTGCCCTTTGGTTCTTGTGTTGGACATTTGTCCTCCACACATACTCCTGTTTGACACAGTGGGGATGTTGCAGCACCTTCATGAGGTTATGTAGACATGAGATTTTCTTTTCTTTTTTTTTATGTTTTGGATTGTTTCAAATATGCAACGGATTGAAACCTTGTTGTATTTTGTTCATGGGCAACAATTTGCCTGTCTGGGGGGAGGAATCTGCCTTTATATTATTTATCACCCGTCGCTTCAGCAAACACAAAAATGGCTTTAACTCTGTGGATTTTAGAAATGTTGAGTTCAAATTTGGCGTGGAAGTAGCTGAGACTGATCTGCAGGTTTTACTTCCCAAATCCGATTTTTTTTTTTGTGTGTGTGTTGTCGTTCACATTACATTTTAAATGTGAACTCCATCAGACTCCAGTGTGTCCTTCATCTGGCGTAAAAATCGGATGAAATGTGACACAAACGTTCACCCTGCGGTCGCTTTGAAAAACATTGGATATGTATCCGACTCAGTACCACTTACAGAAAAGCTGGATTGGATTTGTCACCTTCGTACTGCCATGCAAAAATCTGATATGTATAGGAGCACAAAAAGAAGAAAATCTCTATTAGATCACATTTGAACGTAGCCTAAGTTGGCATCACTGCCTGCACCCAGCCCCGCCCCGCTTTGCTCTGATTGGATAAAACTTTGGCTCTGGTTTGCTGTTTTTGGTGAAAGCAGCGTCGGCCCCTGCATCATACGATTGGATGGCTTTAACAGGACCACAACAAAAAAACACGCTTTGTTTGTTTGGTTTCGGGGTTTTTATCACATTTTTTATAGACGATGGAAATCCACTGTGGCGACGGAGAACTTTAACTCCTGCAAACATTTTTGGTCAATCGACAAAAAGTAGTCGGCGAAAATGCAGCTGAATGAAGGTTTGATGCGGCGATTTTCACCGGCTGCCTGCTGATTTTGAACCCCCCCCTCTGTTAGTGATCAGTTTTTCTGAAGGTAATCATTTAAAAATGTATACTACTGTAACAGGATAGAAAACCTCGGTGAAATGAACACAGATTGTAATGTATCGTAAAGGCAGATGTGCGGGGCGTCACTTGAATAAGCCTCATGACCTGCTGCACCGCGGCGTTCCCAGCGTGGTTCAGGCTCAAGTTGTGCCTAAAAGGATGTTTTTTGATCCGAGCAACTAAGAAGTGCTCGGATTCAGGGTTTATTTTATGCAGCGGACAAAGAGTTGCATGTTTCAGACCTGAATCTGAAACATGCACATTACCTTCTTTGGTTTTGCTTGTTTTGTTTGACACTCCTGTCGTTTCTTTCCAGATGTACAGTTGATCTCCAGAAAGTGCTGCAGACGCTGGAGGACCAGGAGCTGAAGGAGAACGTTGAGGTGATGAAGAACTTACAGGACCTCATCTTGGAGCTCAAGGTACTCTGATCGATTCATACAACCACCCACCAAATCTGCTCCAAGTCTAAATTATTTATCTGCAGTGCCTGTAGGTCAGAGCCGGTGCTGCAGATGTTCATGATCTTGATTTTTATTTATTTTTTTGTTCCTCATAAGAATGAGAGCGCGGGCATCTCGGCCTCCATCGACGCCATGGAAGAAGGAGAAGCTCCTGAAATTTCAGGAAGTGACAATAAAAACTCACCTGTCGAGTCTCAGTCGGTACGTTTTCAACTTTTTCTCTACTCGCCTGAAACCTGAAATAAGGTTGTTTTTTTGTTTGTTTGTTTTAAAATGAAGACTGTCACAGTAAAAAAATATAATATAAACAGGAAAACCCAGCTTGTTGATTTGGATCATTTTATTGCAAAAGAAACGTCGACTGCAGTCACTTTGGTGGGGTGGGTTTGAATCTCACCGCTGCCACCAACAAGATGAGGGAGACAGGAAGACTCAGCTTGTTGATTTTATTTATTCATTCATTTAGTTGTTTATTTTTTTAACATGGGAAATGTTGAGCAGAGCAACCCGGGGATGAAACCGTTTCAAGCGTCAGAATTTGTCTAACCTAGATAATAAAAACATCTTTTAATCAAGCTTATGAGAGAAGACCACCAGTTTGGTCATAAATGGAGGGCCGTGTCACTTTGAGAGCAACATAACTCGTCATGAAACTGAACAGAGATGCACCAAACACGACAGTCCTGTTCTTCACACCTCAGACGGCCTGTCAGGATGTCATCGGTGAATCTCATGTTTCATCTCCTGCTGTGTGTTTGAAACTGCGGATTGATTTCGATGCCAACGTCCCAAACTCGTGTCCAACGATCTTCCGCCTCCTTTAAGGATTCTCCAGAGAGCTTCACAGCCCACCACGCGCTGCGGCAGGCGCAGCTCTCCAAGGAACTGATTGAGCTCAACAAAGTGTTGAGTTTGAAGGAGGCCTACGTGAAGAAAATGTGCGAGAATGACAGTCAGCTGGAGCCGATGCAGTCGGAGCACCAGGTGAGAGGATCCACACCGTGTCAGTCAAAACGAGCAAATTGTTTAAAAGGAAAAAAAGTTAAGCTGATTTCATTGTGTTATGATTAACATCCCAAGCGTTTTTTTGCGGGAGAATCTGTAAATAAATGCTCCAGTTTGTTCTTTTATAACAATTGTAAGCCACATTTCGTTAGATATTAGACTGATTTCTCTCTACACGTTGTTTTACAGAGAAATGCCCAAGCTCTGCAGGCTGCAGTGGATTCGCTGCAGAAGGAGAAAGAGGAACTGATTTTAGCTCTTCAGTCTGCAAAGAAAGACACCAACCAGGCGAAGTATGAAAACCTTTTTTTGTCTGCTGCACCTGTAGCAACGCTGCTGCTAAGATGCCATCCGAGCAGGTTTCCTTTCATTCCTGTTGCTCTAACGAGCCCTCGCTCACTTCCCTTTTCCTCTGGACGCTCTCCCGCTTCATCCAGGCTCAGCGAGCAGAGGAGGAAGAGGCTTCAGGAGCTTGAGGCTCAGCTTGTGGACATGAAGAAGAAACTTCTCGATCAGTCGAAGCTGCTGAAGCTCAAAGAGTCGACGGTTCAGAAAGTCGGCAAGCTCATGCAGGAGATACAGGTGACCCAGGAGTTCCTCGGACTGAACGTTGTTGAGAATACAATATTGGATTGAACAGAACAGTTTTCATGTTATTTTTCTAAGCAGACTTATGACTCATATAAACTGAATAATGTGTTAGTTTGTCAGTTCTGCCTCAGTGTATAGACTTCTGTAACATGTCGACCTTTTGTCACAGTATAATATACGCATTTGTTCTTTAAGCAAACCTCAGAAACGCTTTGTTCTCGCAGGCTATGAAGACCCAACGGATCCAACTAATGAAGCAGATGAGGGAAGACTCTGAAAAGTTCAGACAGTGGAAGAACAAGAAGGACAGGGAGGTCCTGCAGCTGAAGGAAAAGGTATGTGGAAGACAAATTCGGAGGACAATCTACACTCAGACACCATCTTTGAAGAGTTGTTGAAAGTCGTAGCTTTCTCGTTTTCAGTGTCAGCCCTTTCTTTACGTCTTACAGGATCGGAAAAGGCAGTACGAGCTGCTGAAACTTGAGAGAGATTTCCAGAAACAAGCCAATGTCCTTCGTCGTAAAACTGAAGAGGTAAAGTCTTTTTATTATCTGCATTAAACCTATTAGGAGTTTTTATGTTGTATACAAATGGGCAAAGCACTTTGATATGAGTAATTTTTTTTCTTGAATTTCAGGCGGCGGCAGCGAACAAGAGACTGAAGGATGCTCTGCAGAAGAGAAGTGAGGTGGCAGAGAAGCGCAAAGGGGCCGAAGGAGCTGCTGCACGAATCAAAGTATGCGCCGAGAAGAGAAACTGGGACTGCTCGAAGCACTCGGTGTTTGTTTGCTGCAGGGTTACGGGCGTCTTCTCTCTTTCAGACGTGGCTGCTCAACGAGGTGGAGGTGATGGCGAGCACCGAGGAGGCCCAGCGCCACCTCAACGACCTGCTAGAGGACAGGAAGGTCCTGGCTCAGGAGATCAGCCACCTCAAACAGCAGATGGAGGCTGGGGAGAGGCCTGCGTCCAAAATCAGGGTGAGCTGAGACATCTGCACTGCTAGATGAAAACCCCAGCAAAGAAAACGTCTCAACCTTTGCCTGTGGACGTGTTTCCATGCAGCGTCGAACACTGATCATCTCTGAGCTGGAGAGGCCAGGGGCCCTGGAGACACCTCTGTCCAAACAGGTGGAGAACTTGGAGACGGAAATCGGCCTCAGGTGAGAACAGAAGAGAAGCTTCTTATTCCATCCATCTGTTTATCTATTTTCTTTATCGTCCTTTTTTTTTTTTTCTTGACTGAAAATCTCAGTTATTGTTGGATGTACGTCTACAACTGATTAAACCTTTTGAGTCAACCTGATTCAAGATGGCCGTCACAGCTAATTGACCATAGCCAACACAAAATGGTTGTAACTCAGTCAGTTGAGCTACAGTTTAGTGTGGTAGTAGCTGAAGGTGATCCCCAACTCATATTTGAAAACCGTGGTATGATGTGCATTAGTTTAAGGAATGCTTGTCATTTTCTAACAGTTTGTCAATTATCTTTATTTGATTTATATTTAGTAGTTGTAATCAATGATTTTTAGGCTTCGTTCACACTGCGGGCTAAAGGTCCAAATCAAGATTCTTCTTTTTCTTCCAATCCATCCCAGGTCGCTTTCATATGTGCTGCTTTATCTAATGAGCTCAGTCTGAGTGTTTATGTCCCCGAGATAAAAGGATGTAGATTGATCCAGATATTGATGCTGATGTCGTTCAGGTTGAAGCCTTGAACGCCGCTCTGTCCAGTGTTGAATCGAGAAAGCTCCCTGGTTGGGAAGTGACGCGTCTTCATCTACAGAATGGACAGAAGTCTTGTTGTTGTTTTTCCCTCTTTGAATGCGCCATGTTGTGGATGACTGAGAACCTACACCAACATGTGACATCCATGTTGGTATCGGATCAGGTCGACACGCGAGTTGGTTTGATCTGCGCCTGAGTGGACGGAAACGGGACACGAGCAAATGAACGCAGGACAAAACCAGCCACGATTATTTAGTCGCCAGCTATTACGCGACAACTTGAGAACCGATACGCACACGCTGACGAGTATCCACATTTACTGCTGTAAACACAGCGCGCTGCGTGGGACGTCACGCCGCCTCCTGCGCAGGTAGCTCGCTCCAGGACCGTAGACGGCTCACACTGGAGTCTGGTGGCGGTCGCGGTTAAATTTATATCAGGAATGACCACGCCAAGAAATCAGAATTAAGCATTAAGACCTGCAGCTTGAACGTAGCCTTAGTCTCTTTCTCTGTAGGTTGGCATGGTTTTATTTTTTGTTTTTCAGTAGGTATGAGTTTGTAGTGTCATTTGTAACTACATTATTTTGTCTAATAAAAGTCAACAGCTGGTTTTTACTCTGTGAGGTTCTACTTTGGAGTCTCAGCTGACCTTCTTCTAATAAAGCCTGATTGTAACACATCTGGACCTGGACTAGCAGCTTCACACGAACTGATCCTGTGCTTTTGTAGATTTTTTACCTGACATTAATGAGCGTCACAGATTGTTTATCCATTTGATCTCCTGTTGCCTGACTGAAAGTGATACTTATCCCAACAGGAACGCGCAGATAGCTGACCTGCAGCAGAAAGTCCTGGTCGCAGACGCCGAGGGTCGTTTAAAACAACGAATCGATGGCTTCACAAGCATCGTGGAGGCCAAGTGTGCTCTTAGGGTCCTGATGTCTGAGGTGAGCTAAAGGCTGATGAATTATTCATTTGATACGTTTTATTGTTTTTGTTTGTTTCCAAAACCTTTTCAGCGTTTCATTTTTTTACCCTGTTTTTTTATTCAAGCTTGTGTCATCCAAGACGGCATGCTCCAAGCTGGAAAGTGAGCTGAAACAGGAGAAGGGAAACCTGCTGGACTTGAAAAAGACGCTGGCCGACGAGAGAAACGTCATGTCAACTATGGACGTGGAGCACCAGCAGCAGCTGGTGGAGCTCGAGCAGCGGCACCAAGAGAAGGTGGAGCAGCTTGAACCGCTCTGCAGACAGACTTCTGTTCAGTCCTGCTCACTTTTAATTTTAATTTATTTTTTCTTTCCGCAGGTTCTCTACTTCCTTAACCAGCTGCAGAACAAACCCATATGTGAAGAGTCCGCGGAAACGAGGGAGGAAGAGGAGCAGAGCTCAAAGGAAAGGGAGCTTCTCCAGCGCCTCAAAGTTCAGGTTTTTGTTTAATGTGGGTTTTGTTGGAAGTAGTCGTGTAGAAATTGCCTCAACAAGTTCTCTGTAACGTCACACAGGATGAAGAGCTCGAAAAACTGCGAACATTAAGTGAGCAGAACCAGAAACTAATGGAACAGAATGAACAATACAGACAGGTATCGTCAGAGTCTTTATTTATCTATAATTATATTTATTAGATTTTATATCTGCTGTCTTTATACCGCTGTTGTTGTCGTCTCTGTTGGTCTGAGATAAAATGGACAAACGATAATCTGCCTGATAACTTGTAATCCCAGAAACCGGCCCTGTCCATCATAACTTATCTGTTCACTAAGTGAGACTCTCGTTATCATAAATGAACCAAAGAAGAAAACCCTGAATATATAAACGAGTTATGTGCTGCAGATTTGCTTTTGTAGTTTGAATTTTTGATCATTTGTTGCGTTTCAGAGACTAAAGGGAGAAAATGTAACTTTTTACAGCCGATTTGTGCAAATAATATATAATATATAAGGAATCACTGCAGGATACAAAGTCAACAATTATCACAAAATTTGCCGTATCGTGTTATATTCCTGATTGTGGGACGAGTATTCAGATCCTGAGATGCCTTCCTCGAGTTCCGCTGTCGTTTCTCTTCAATTTAATTTCTCCAAACCAATCACGATCATTCAGAATTTTTTTTTTTCCGGCCACATTTCTTCCTTGAAGACGATGTGTCCCCACTTTCCTTCCAGTTTTTAATAATGCGTTGGACAGTTCTTAACCCAATTTTAGTAGTTTCTGTGATCTGCTTGATGCGTGCCGATGATTTGACCCGTCTCAAACAGACTGACATCTTTTCCACCACCATGGGATGTCTTTCAACATGGCTGTTTTAAAAAAATGAGAAGCAACTCATTGCACCAGTTGGGGTTAAATAACTTGTTGCCAGCTGAAACATAATCGCCCTGCAGTAATTATCCAATAGGAGGCTCGTACCTATCTGCTTAGTTTAATCCAGGCTACAAATCATCGTTTTTAATCCACGTTTGTGCAGAAAATTAAAACCTGACGAATGTGCAAACCTTTCAGTGAATACCAACAGAAGTTTGTAGCTTCAGGTTTGTGTTCGGACGATAAAAATTCCCCTCAAAATCCGAAAGTCTGCGTCTGGAAAAGTGAGGAATGGTTAGGAAGAGAACTTGCGTCCTGTAAGAAACACTAGCATGAAGGCATGAATTTGTTTTTATTTTCCCACATCAGAAACTCTCTTTGCTCCACTTGGCGAGTGAGAAGAAAGTTCTTGTGCCCACAACCAAGAACCAGAAGAGTCCGGACGACTCGTTCGAGTACGTTCCTCCCAAAGTGAGTTGTTTTTTTTTAAACAGCATTAATAATGATCAGAACAAATCTGTGACTGCCAGAAAGAAACTGATCGTCCTTCCTGTGTTTTGTTTTTTTGAACGAAAGCCGAAAGCGAAGCGCCACACCACCGCTAAAGCCAAGCTGAACACAACCATCACCATCGCAGAGCTGCTGTCACCCAGCGAGGATGAGAAGGAGGAGGAAGGGGACGAGTGGCGTCCTGAGAAAGAGCGCAGAGCCTCCAAGAAATCCAGGCTAACCGGGGTAAGACTGGGCAGCAGCTCTGGGCCATCTTAAGATTAAAAAATAAAAACAGTTTAAAAGATAAAAAGCTAGAAAGAAACAAAAAGTAAATACGTAAATTGACCCCGCTCATGGTGTCTCCAGTGACACACAAATCAAAGAAAATGTCATTTTAATATTAAGGCTTTTCTGATTCACTCCTGATGTTTTTAATGTTGTTTGACATTTTCTGCTGCAAACTCAGGTTTGAGTGAAAAAGATTGAGACTGAAAAACTGAATTTCAGGTGGATTGATGTGAACCAAACATGCGGCGCTTTTCAGACCCCATCATAAAGCAGCCTGTTTCACACACACATAACATTTTTATTTATTATTTATTGATTTAGTTTCCCTTCATCCCCATCTTGTCCACGTCAACTTTCAATCCTGTCCTGAAATGATTAACTGAAGGAAAACTCTAGTTTTTACCAAAGTTTTGAGCAAAGAATGTTGTTTTTCTGTATTTGAATTTGTTGCCACCTAGTGGTGGAACTTGGGTATTTCAAAGTTTTGATTAAAATGGAGTACACAGAGGAGGGGAAAGGGTTTTAAAAGTATCCAGAGCAGAGTAAAGGGGTGCCTTAAGGTTGTGAAATCCATCATTTTAGTTTGTAAACGTTCTGTGTCATAGATCCTGACAGTTCAAGGGGAAAAAAAGATTTCCACATTAATAAATAAATTTCTGATTCAGCACGCTTTAAATACTACGTCTTTCAAAGTTAACCTCACGGTGCAGCGTCTCTCTGTGTGTTGGAACCTGTTTGATGCTCTCCTGAACCCGACCGGTGGTCTCTCCGTCCTCAGTGTGCGTGTAAAGGTCGCTGCAGCAACAAGCAGTGCAGGTGTCGCAAAGGGAAGCTGGCGTGCGGCGAGAACTGCCAGTGCGATCACGAGAGGTGTCGAAACATGGACAACCAGGAGCCCGAAAAGGTACGTTCCCCCAGGGTTCTCCCCAAACGGGGTTCCTGTGGAGGCTGTAAAAGTCAAGGAGTGGATAATCATGAAAAAAAGGAAATGGAAACTGTACAGACACAGTTCTTTTCACAGAAATCAGATATAAAGTTGATTTAGTCGTTTGATGTGTTTTTCCTTCACTTCAAACCTTTATTGTCCCTCAGGGAGAAATTTGCTTGACAGCAATGGTTAAAAGGAGGTAAACAGATTAATGGAAGCAACCTGACCCAGTTCAGCCACACAAATATGCTTGTTTAAAGATGTCAGTAGTAATAAATATATAAACACTTATCACTGAGGAGATGACTCTGTGTGTCTGTGTGTGTGTGGGGGGGGGTTACTGAGAGCTTTACAGATGGCTCTTTGTCCACATTACAACCTGAGAAGGATGAACAGAATCATTTAATTATGTGACTTTTTTCCTTTTGTCCAACGTGATCCGTATACAAAAGGTAGAGCTAAAATCCTACAGTAATCACCAAAAATATGGCATAAGTAGTCAGAACAGAATACAGCTAGCATGTTAAGCACTTAAATGTAAACCTGTTTAATAACTCCGTCCTGACTCTGCTGACGATGGAGTACGGGTTCAGAGCTCCTCCCGTCTCAGGATTTTTTTAGTTTTCTTGTCATATTTGCCCTAATCTCTAATACATTGCTAATTAAAAGCCCAGCAATCCTGAAAGGAGCGCCGATCACTCACCATCTTTCCTGCCCGACGTTTGAACTAAGGAGGAAATGATGTAGTCGGAGCTGTTTTGGTCAAACCTTAAATATCTCTGCGAGAGCTCGTGTTTCAGGGTCTGTGTTGTGAATGACTCTCAGCTACTGCCTCATCACATTTTAGCTCAGTGCTTGTAAAAACCAACTGAGTTTGAAGCACTTATGTGTTGGATAGTGGCGGCCATCTTCAGTTGGATTGCCTCCAAAAGTTGATCACTCGTGGACGCACATCCAGTAATGACCTTCTGAAAGTTTCAGTCGTTCATGGGGTGTTTTGGTAACAGACGCATATCTTCCACCTTCTCCTCTTCTTCTGTGGCTGATAATTTCCCCCCTCCTTTTTTTTGTCCTGTTTGTATTCAAGATGAGGAGATTGTTACCAGAGGTTTATCAGTTCAGGGTACACACACACACACACACACACTGTTGCCTCAGTTACACTGGGTATCTGAGCTGAACACAGTAAATACTGTAAGAATGGCAGCAGACACACACACACACACAGGTGGTGTTTCTGTGGAGTCTTTAATATCGCAGCTCTGTCTGCTCAGTTCGTGTAAATGCCGGGCGGAGGTAGGAGTCAGAAATGAAAACCCCAAAATGGCCGCAGCTCAGCCAGCCTTACAGATGACGAGCTAATATTTGCCGTGGTAGTAGCCGAGACTAATCCACAACTCGCGCTCGGAGCACTGACTGCTCCCGTAGGTCTGTTAGCAGAATATCTCATGAACCACTGATTGGATTTTGATGAGACTGGAAATGGCCGCCACGGCTGTTCAACCTTTGCCAATCCTAGTCAGACTGACAGAGAATGGGGTTAGGTTTCTGTGGTAGTGGCTGAGTCGTCCTCATCACGTGCTCCAAGCGTAAACACATCTCAGGAGGTGTGCCTGAGGAAGACGGCTGTGGCGGCCATCTTGAATTAAAACTCTATTATGAAAGGAGGCGGGTGATAAGTTAGTTTAGGCTTTTAGGAGGTTCCTTCGCGGCTCCTTCACGTTGATCCTGTAAACGGGCTCGTTTCTTCAAGGAATAATTAGAGTTTCTGCGACTTCTTCGTTCACGAAGGTTCGCTGAGGATCGATAAATGGTTTCAGTTTCGGACTGTCTGCTCGTTTCAGGACGAGGTTCACGCAGAAGGCGTCTCCAGAGACTCCGGCTCTCTGCAGGAGCCCGCGTGCGACAGCCCCGAAAGCACCTTCTTCCAGCCGCCGTCTTGCACCCCCACGAAGAAGGTAAACCAGACGGAGCGGCGCCGCTGCTGTCTCCATGGTCTCGTTCGTGATTGCACTGGTTTCCAGCGTCTTTCCTAAAATGCCCGATGTCTTAACGCGCTGCCCGTAGGTGCTGAAGGAAATGGGAGACATGGGCGACACCGCCGCGGAGCTGAAGCTGGACGGGAAGCCTGTCCTGTCAGAGGAGAACGAGGAAGAGGAGGAGGACAGAACAACAGTCAGCCTCCTCAAGAAGAAGAAGCGACTCCTGACCAGCTTTCAGAACAGTTTTTTCTCTGGCTGCACTCCAATTAGAGAGGAATCCTAATCCGGTTAGAGCGAGTTAGGGATTTTCACTCTCCTTCCTGCTTTGTGTTTATGTCAGTAGTGTTTGTTTTTATTTTTTATGTAATTAAATTTTTGTACTGTAACATGAAATTAGCAGCTGGTTCTAACAATTTTTTTTCTGTGTTTGTTTGTGGAGGAAAACAAGAGCTGAAAAGTACTGTTGCATTTATTGAGGTGAATTAATTCTGAGTATGAAGTGATCAGGAGGCTGAGCAGAACTTTGCAGACCAGGTTTATTCCACCAGTCTCAACCAACACACACACACACTGCTTTTAGATTTCATTGTGCTGTTCATTGTAGTTACAGAGCTTAATAAAGTCTTAGTCGCATCTTTATTTTAATAAAATGTTCTGTCTGCTGCCCCTCAGAGGCGATAAGGTTTATTAAAGGAATCTTCTGAATGCAAACCTGAGCAGGTAACATACTGACTAACATTAGAAATAAACACTTTCCTTCCCCTCATCATAACTCCTACTAGAATACAAAAAAAACTAGCTAAATAAAATTGCAAATTCCTAATGTCTGATAATGAAATTGAGTCTTTTTTTTTTTATTTCTCTTCCTGATTAAAGGTTTTCAAATAACAAAGCCCAATAGTAGTTTGACACTTTTTATATATATATATATATATATATATATATATATATATATATATATATATATACGAAGATGACAAAATGCTGACATTTTAAAGTATAAACTGGATCAGGCTTCGGTTGAACATTTTGTAGTTAAAATCCCCCCAAAAACACCGAAGACTTAAAGTGCAGTTGTGTTGAAAATCGGTCATATAAAGTGCAACTTTCTCCCTACTTCAACTAAACTTTCTCCTGTGAAGTGCCGGAGCTGTAGCGCTCCAAAGAAGGCTGTGTTTTCCACTCGTTTCACTAAATTTCATTGATGTATATGTTGTTGTTTTTTTACTGCTGCTAAAAGTTATCGCCCACTTCCTGGTTTGAGCCGCACGTTTTCACGGGTCTTTCCCCCTCAAGCTGCAGGAAGGAGCCGTGAATCGGAAACTGGGATGAAAATGGAAGAACATCCGGGAAAGCGGAGCTGCTTTGTGCATTCGCGCCCTTTCTCCCCTGCAGGGTTGAGGCCCTGCAGTGTTCCTGCAGTACTTTGTTTCCACTGCATCCTCGTTCCATCAAATAATCGTACAGATGACTCAGGAGATCCGGTCAGCGTCAGACCTAAGTTGACCGTGACATTTGAATCGGTAAAAACTGTTAACCACGTGGTGTGAAACGAACACATGTCCCCATGAGGACAGGCCGTCTTTCAGTCCTCGGGTGAAGTCCTTATTGAAGCCATGAACGAGTGATAATAAATTAAAGATCCTTTCTTCTGCGAGGATGAAACAAGTCTTTATCTGCGCTCCTTTTACACCACAAACGGTCCAACATGAGCTCAAATAAAGCTGTTAGTGTCGGACTGTAAAGGCTTTACAAAATGCCTGACAAACTTGTGAAATTATCTGCCATTTCCTGAAAATGTTCATTATTTTGCATTCAGGCTTGAAAAGAAAACAAAAATAAGACCAAAGACTGATATAAGGGAAGATAAACAGAAAAAATATATATTAAAAGTGACTTTTCTGTTTTTGGCTCTTGTCTGATTGTTTTCTCTCATTAGATGAAGGTGCAACAGGAAGTAGCTGGGCCTCTGGCTGCAGTGCATGCTGGTCAGCAGCAGGGGGCAGGCACGTCCGACTCCATTCTCTCCTGTAGAGTTGGCTGAAAATCCACCTTAGGCTACATTAAAAGTGACATTTTCTGATGCTGACCACAAAGACGAAACCATGACACGAAGCTCGAGCCTGTAATCCTGAATGACATGGGTAAAAAAAGGGGAAAGTTTTCTTGTCTGGTACGTTGGCGTGGAGGAGAGGATGGTTTGAAATACGAGTGTCGCGACTGGGTGCTTTTAAGCTGCAAACAAACTCCAGACAGGAAGTGCAAAGCGTCAGGAAATACTGTAGTTTGGATCATCATGATCGTCTGTAGGTTTTATACAGGCATGCTGCTGTAGATTCTCAGTCATCTGGGACATGTTGTATCCAAAAAAAGGTTAAAAACCAAAATACAACTGGACTTCTGTTATATAGCCGAAGACGTTAGGTGTAACCACCCGTTTGGAGAGCTTTTTTCAGGTGTTTGTGCTCCTTTTTCCTTCCCTCCTTCTAAGGATTGAGAAAGCTCCTCGAATGAGAAGAGAGACATCTTCCGTTTTGTTTTCGGTTTTTAACCCTTCTTTGGTTTTATCGGGGTCTTTTCCTCACGTCTCAGATCGGTCCAGGTGTTTCGGTCCGGAGTCAAACCCCGATGATTCCCCGGTCGCTTCATCATTGGCCTCTGGGTAGAAAGGCCTCTTTTTATTTTCCTTTGAGGGGACTGCCTCTCAACTTTCACCGCTGGGATCGACTCCACAGCCCCAGCAGCTCGGACCAAGAGGCAGTTAGGGGGGGGTCAGAAAATACACAGGACAGGATGTGAGCAGGCGGCTGATTGGCTGTTTGTTGGGGGTTTTTTGGCAATTGGTTGGTTTAGTTGGTGATTGGTTGATAGTTTTGTGTTTTTGCAGGGGGGAGGGAGGTGTTTTGGTAGTTCCTTGGTTGGGTGGTTTTGTTGGGGTCTAGGTGTCCATTTTTAACCCTTTTGAAGGTCTTCGCCCTAAGGAGGCGTTAGTTCCACAGGATTCGGTTGATAGTATCAGTCCAACAGATCCTCGGGATCCCTCGGATCGATGGAGGTTTTTGTCCCCCAAAATACGTCAACGTTTCATGATCTTGATGGTGTTTTTTTCCCCTCATGATTCAGCTTTGTAGACAAACCCTTTAGTGATAATGAGAACCCTGATCTGAAGCATCAAAGCTGTACCTTGGCTTCACCTTGCCCTTACACCAGCACCAGCCTCTTGCCAACAAAGCTCTCCGCCTCATTCCAGGCTGGGGCCTCCAACGCGATGGAGGTTACACACCGGTTCTCTGCAGACCTCATTGAACTGAAGCAGCGTTGCAAACAAGAGTGGGCCAAACTCATCTGATAAAAGTCATACTGAGAGTTGTTGCTACAGGTGGTTCGGTGACACGATGGGGTTTGCTGCATGTTTTTGTGCACTCGAGGTTAGAACCTGCTAATATCCAAAGGTTGATGAGCAGAAGCCTTGAGCGGGGCGTGTTGTTGCACGTGTGTTTCCTTGTTGGCCTCACCTTCTCCGCCACTTTGAGCACGGCTGGACCAAAGTCCAGGAACGCTGTGACAGAGGTTCACAGCAAGAAATCTATGAGAAGTTCTGGGGAGAACAAAAAAAAAAAAAATCCAACCGAAATGTTCCAACGGGACCCACACCACGAGTAGCTTTTAGCTCCAATTAGCCATTTAGCTCAGGACAAAAAAAAAGGAACAAAAGAATAAACAGCCCTAAACGAGTCAATGATTGGTGAAATGAGCTCGTGGCTCAGCTCCAACCTGAGAGGGCTTCATGTGACTTCAGACACGGGGGAATCAGCAGATTGGTGCAGCTATCTCAATCTAAATTATACCTGAAGTGATTGCGAGCTCCATCACGTCACCGTCGACTCAAAGGAACAGGAAACGGCTTTATCTGCCGGGCAGAACTGCTGCGTCTGTATCGTCTCTGCGCTGGACTCTGCTCTCAAGTGGACCGATCCCCTGAGCCCTCGAGATAAGATAGAGCAAGTGCATGAATTAAAAAAACAACAAATAAATAAATAAAACGTGCGTAAAAGGCTGATTCTTGAACGAGGAGTCCCTAAAACGAGTGTTTTTACCGAGTTAAAGGCGATTGGCGGTGAAGTGGGAACCTTTAGAACGTGACTGACTTGAGAAACAAATCTTGTTATTTTACCGTTCCTCCTGTTTCATTATGACTCTGGGTTCATAAAAAACGGACCTTTGCTCTTGTTAGATGCTGATTTGATTAAAATAGGGAGAGATACAGAAGTGCATCGGAGGCGGGAGTAAACGGTGACCTGCTGGTAGTTGCTGTGAAACGAAAAGCAACGTTTTCCCACCATTTTGCTGTTTCTTACTGTCACCTCGAAACAACCGTTCCATTTATCCCAGTCAGAAACATTTCACCCTCAGAACCTATTTTTTTTGTCCGTGTAGTTTCTATTAAAATTATTATGCCCTCCGTCGACGTTTATTCAGCCTTTTATTGCGCTGCCATTCAGTCCTGCTCCACAACCACAGTCCACTGATTTATTTTTTTATTTCTGTTTCCTCCTGTGTGATTGCTCCACACCTTGGAGTTCTGCCTGTGCGTAGGTGTGCGTTGGACTCCCGTCTACCGACATGGAGGTGAAGCGCGAGATGTACGAACCTCCCCGGCGCAAGCTCAGGATCCGTGTCCAAGATGAGAAACTTTCCATTTGTGCGAAAAAAAAAAAAAAAGCAAGTCTCCCATCTCTCAGTGAGGGTTTTAACATGTCGGGACGTGACAAAAGCCATCCGGTCCCTGCCAGGTTCTAAAACGATGCGAATCTAAAACCTCGAGTGAACAAAAAACAATCTGACTGCAAGATAACCAAGACTGCAAAAAAAAAAGAAAAACAAGCCCTAATCATCACCCCTCTGCCACCGTGCCGACTAACGTCGTGTCGTGGCTGTGATTTGTTCGAATCTCTCCAAACAC
The DNA here is from genome assembly GCF_001649575.2 of Kryptolebias marmoratus. Taxonomy (NCBI): domain Eukaryota; kingdom Metazoa; phylum Chordata; class Actinopteri; order Cyprinodontiformes; family Rivulidae; genus Kryptolebias; species Kryptolebias marmoratus. The sequence goes on from NC_051442.1 coordinate 18,592,408, forward strand.
GGTGCTGTGCATCCTGGGTAAACGTCTCCACTTTGTTCTCGTCTGTCCAACGGATGATTTGATGAGACTTATTCAGCTGAATCTTTACCAACCTGCGTTCTGCTGCCTTCTTCTTTTTTACAGAGGAGAGGATTTCTTCAAAACAAGCTGTTCAGTCTGACTCTAGAGGTCCTGTCTGAGGCCTGTAGAGTCTCAGATGGAGCTCTTTGGGTTTCTCTGATCACTGCACAGTCTGACCTTGGGGTGACTTTGCTAAGACGTCCACTCCTGGGAGGACTGGCAGCTGTCTTCAGTGTTTTCCACTTGTTGAATAATCTTTCTCTCTGTAGAACGAGGAACTCCGAGTAGTTTGGAAATGACCTTTAACCCCTCGCAGAAGCAAGGTCATTGCTGATGTCTTTCCTGCTTGGCGTTGTGTTAACACACACCTGTACGCTCCAGAGCAGCAAACGGACAAAACTCCTGCTGTTATAGAGGTGATGATCAGATAATCAATACATTTGATCAGCAGCTCCTGGCTGAGACTGAACCTCTCAAATCCTATAGAAGCAGCAAAGAGTGGACTTAGATTTGAACAATTTTTGGCTTTGTTTTTGTTGAATTAATAATGACACGGTGGAATCTGTTGTGTTTTTGTACATTTGAGGTAAAGCCCAGCTCATCTTTGTTACGTCCTGATACGTATAAAAACAACCCTAGAAATGGAAGAGGCCCTCTCGTTTCCCCTCAGAACCTGGAAGAACCCATCGCCGTGGAAAAGGTTTCCTGAACAGATTTAAAAGTTGCGATCGAGCTGAGCTTAACCTGAGAGTGAGGCGGATTTCCCTGAGGGGACCTCGTGAAGTGTTGAATCCATATTTTCTGCGGCAGGGAGGGGGACAATAGAGATGTGGCCCCACCCTCAGAGTCAGTCAGTGTGGAATCAGGATGTTGGACTCAGGGGCAGGGCGCTGCAGCCGGTTAAATATTCACCACGGCCGCGACAATCATTAACCTTCCGCCAACTCCTCGCCTCTTAAACTGCCCGCTGCTCCTCGGTGCCATTGCCTCGCCGTCTCCGCTGACTTTCACGTCGATTCCAAGTGCTCCTCCTGTCTCCGCCTGTCCGCTGTCAGTATCTCTGTCATCTGTCCTTCACCTTTCTGTCTGATGTTTGCTTTGTTTTGTTTTGTTGTTTTTTAACTCACCTGCAAGAGCTCGGGCTTCCCATGCCACGACAGCCCTGCCTGCTCTCCAAACCTTTGGCCTCTCCCGTGGAAGCAGCGTTCACTTGCGAAGGTGAGTAGAAGAAAAGAAAAAGGCGGTAAGAACGGTAAGACCCCGAACATTTTTAAAAGATATCAAGAGTGGCACTCCTGGTGTCGAGGTGTAACGAACTTTGTCTTTTTTTTTTTTTTTTACACAAACTTCAACGTTTTTGATGGAAAACTCCGTCTGCCTGGTGACGACTTCAAACGATTTCTTTGTGGTTGCAGATCTTTCGTACTTCATGTCAGTGTCTTCTCTCTGCAAGCTGAGCACGGCGGGATTGAAACAGACAGATTTAGCGGGGTATTATTATTATTCTGAACCTTTATTTAACCAGGCAAGTCCATTTGAGATCACAGATCTCTTTTCCAAGGGTGGCCTGGGCCTGAAGGCGCCCTGACAGAACCCCAATCAGCTCTCAGCCCGTTCGGTTTTAGTGCACACGGCGGCTAATGTCGGTGTAAGCAGGAAGCTCGGGGCCTGCAGGTACACAGGTCAGACACACCCTTCCAACTCGCCCTATGTGTTGACAGCTGCCATAAAATCTGCGTTATCTGCTCAGGCCTTGGCCCTTTGGCCGCGCTGTCGGAGGAGCGGCGATGCCGTTTATGCTTCGGGCTGTAAAAACTGGGAGGAGGAACCTGTCGGGTCAAAGTCGCTCAAATCGAGGAGGCTCGCCGCATTCTGAAGCAGCCGCCGCCGCCGAGTCGTCATGATGAGGGGGGGGGAGCTCTGGTGCTCGCTGGATGTAACAGCAACTCCATGTGGAAAGCTGAGTCCGTTCCAGTGGAGGTGCTGTTACCTGCAGAGACCAACCGAAACCCGACGGGGCGGCCTGCGCGCGGCCCCTGCCGCTCCAGCCTCCACCGAACACGGCGTTCACGCTGACGAGGTGCGATGGGGCGCGAGGTGATGACCTATGAATTGACAGCCAGGGATCCGAAACATCTGCCTGTCAGTTCTGTAGGCCACTGCTGCGTTTGTCCCTCTGACGCACACAGGAAGCTGCTTTTTTTTTTCATTAATTTTTTTGCAATAAAAACAGCTTATTTTCTGTTTCTGTTTCAGTAAATAAAACATGAATATACCAAGCTGTCAGTCTGTGTTTTGTTTTTTGTTTTTTCTCTCCATTCAGTCATGATAAATTCCCTCCGATGGATTGGGGGGGAAATCATCTCAGAAAGCTCTGTATGCACACCAACACAGGACAAAACACAAATGAGACAGTAACCTGAGGAAAAACAACATATTGATCCGTTTGATGAAGCATTTCAAACATCTTAAGTGTCTAAAAAGATCAGGGGACAGATGAAGCCAACTTGACCCTGACTATAGTCACACAGATACAGTCATTTAGGTCTAAAAGGTTCATATTTAAAAGTAAACTAAACCTTCAACATGGAACTAAACAACAATAAAGTTCTTGTGCTTTATAATATAGTAATAAAACAAATACTGCACGCCTAAAACAAAGCCTCAAACAATTCTGCTCCAAAAAAAAAAATCTCTAATAAACACAAATTTATAAAAACCATCAAACTGTTGCTTTTGGATTCAGCATTCCAATATATCCATCCCAACTACCAGGTAAAGAAATTATTGTCCAATCACATTTTTTTTTTAATTCCCCTGCCTTTGTAAGATAACTAACCCCACCCCTTCACGTTTGGTATCACTGAAAAGCTCTAAATGTCCTCCGTAGATAACAACAGGACTTAATTCAGTCGAACGCAGTGGGTGGGAGATGTTCACGTTTACCAATGACAAACTTGAATTACTGATAGTCAGGGGAATATAATTAAGCATTTTAAACATATCACAGAACTGTTCAGTGTTAGAAAATAAATATAAATAATCTCTTAGTTTTCCTGTATGTGTGTTGATAATTTACTTCACCTTTCAGGAAGGTAATGGACCTTTATTACTGGAAGGGTGCTCTGTATGTAAAGTGCTGCAGTCATAATAAAGATTAATTAAAAGGGGGAAAAAATCAATTTATCAATGATAATAATCTCATAAGTCTAATAACATAAGAACTTCAAAGACTATTATATCTAGACACGATGAACTATATTGATAGAATAATCTTATAGTGTTACCAAGCACAGGGGGGGAGGGGGGTGGGGGGGTCTTCTCTCCTTGTTGGGAGATGAAGCCAGCAGGAACTGTTTTACAGAAGCTGCCATGTTGGATTTTTTTTTTTTTTTTGGAACCAGAGTCTGCCCACTACTGATGTGGAGCTTTAGGGGGGTTCAACCCACCCCTGATGAACTTATTTGTCATGAAGCGAGGTAGGAAGAGAGGCGAGATGGTTGACACATGAAATGGTAAGCTGGGTTTACGGCTCAATAATGTAATGAAGTGATGATGTGTGGTCTGCGCAACCACCCGGCCGCAGGAGTAAACAACAACAAACAGGTTTATTACAGAGGCAGGATCGATGGAGACGCACAGCAACTCTGTATGTAGTTTCAAAAAACTAGTTAACCACAGAGAGAATCGCTAAATTGAGTTAATTTGTCATGTTTTGAAAACAATATGAGGTAAACATATTCAATGTGCTGCGTTCCACGATGCTTGCTTCATGTCTGAAAGCTAACGTGTGTGCGAGACATGGCCGCAAAAGACAGACTGGTCTTTGCGGCCATTTTGGGGAACAGTTTTGTAGAAAGAGCCTCGTGTGGAACCATCTCTGCGGGTGAAATATCCAGCTCCTGCAGGTAAAACCATTTCTTAAATTCAAAAGGGGTGTGTGCCAATTCTACATCAGAGAGTCAGGCCGTGGGTTCCAGTTCTGAGGAGACGTCTTGGACTTTTGACACTGTAAAAAAATATATAAACTAGTTAGCGTACAAATAAAGTGGCACCGAGGTGGCGAGATATTTGGGCAGCTGCCACTCTGTGCCACCACCTAGAACCGCCCCTGCCCTTTTGTTTTCTGTATATTTGCACACATACTAATGAAGCATCAAAACCTGTCAATAATGTAAAATATAGAAGCAGTACTATAGGTAAGAACTGTTTGGGAGCTAAAAGAGCCGGCTCTTTTTTTGGTGAGCTCCGCCAAATGATCCGAATCCCGGAAACGAGAGGAAATTCCCACCGCAAGAGAACGGTAAGGATAACCGGAAGTCCTGAGGACCGACTCGTGTAGCGTTCAGGAGCTCTTCGTGACTCGTGCGTACCACAGAGAAGAGTGAGTCCGATATACTTTATTGTATTACAAATGTTATAGTTTCTTTATGAGTTAATTGTAACCAACGAGGCCGGTTTATCGTCAGGACGAATAACGGCCGGAACTAACGGCGGTTTCCCGGGGAGGAAACAGCGGCACCCAGCGGCGCCCGGGAGCACAGCACTTCCCCTCCGAGCAGCGAGAACGCGGTAAAACGGTGCTCACGGCGAGAAGGGCAGCATGGCATCCGACGGCAACATGGCTAGCTCCAACGGGCAGCAGTCCGCGTCCCTGAACGGCGAGCCGGTCGTCAAACGGCCGAAGGAGAGCGTCCAGCCGGACTCGTCGCTCCGCTCCCCGAAGGAGCCGCAGAACAAAGTGACCGTGGTGCTCGGAGCGCAGTGGGGCGACGAGGGGAAGGGGAAAGTTGTTGACCTGCTCGCAATGGAAGCGGATATTGTCTGCAGGTGTCAGGTACTGAACTCTGCTCCCGCCCTTAATTTCACTTCCTATTTTTGTTTTACTGTCGACATTTTCGCGTTTCTGCTGCTTTTAAGCGAGTCGCGGTGCTCCTCCGCAGTCACGACTTCTGACCTCCCGGATGTGGAGGAGCTACATTCGTGTTAGCAACACTTTCTCCTCCGCGTCTCCTCAGTCCGACTGACGTGATGGTGACAGTAATAATCTGAATCCAGCCCCTCACACACACACGGACACAGATAAGCCTCTCCACTGAGTGTTATGTAAACCATCGACCTGTCAGCTGCCTGCCCCTGTTTGACTCTCTGTGACATTCAGCTAAAAAGCTCATTTTAGCTGGTTTTCTTGTAGCCACCTGAGCAGAAACAGCTGAGGAGCCTCTGTTCTAGCCCAGATGTTGTGTAAGACACCAACTGAGCCTCACACTGTTCAACATGCCTTTGTGCTCTTCTGTTTTGTTTGTTTCCACAGGGAGGAAACAACGCGGGTCACACTGTGGTCGTGGACTCTGTGGAGTACGACTTCCACCTGCTGCCCAGCGGCGTGCTCAACAAGAAGGCCACCTCCTTCATCGGTACCAGACTACACATGTGTGGGTGTGGGTGCTGCTGTCGTCCGGATGGCACGGACAACAGATCCTAATACAAAAAAGCGATACGATCGTTCACATCAGGCAGCCCCGTCTGCCCTGTTAGAGACGTGACTCCCTGGTAAAGAGTCTGTTCAGTTCAGCAGAAAGCTGCGGCCACCAGGAGGACTGACTTTTACCTGACTGGACCTGAAAATTGGAGTCCACCTTACAGAAAACCCTAGATCAGTGGTAGGCAATCCTGATCCTCGAGGGCCACCATCCTGCATGTTTTATTTTTTCCCTGCTCCAACACACCTGATTCAGTGGTTAAATTACCTCTTCATGTTCTGCAGAAGCCTGTTAATCACCCATTGATTCAAATCAGGTGTGCTGGAGCAGAGAAACAAGTACAACATGCGGGATGGCGGCCCTCCAGGACCAGGACTCTCCACCCCGGCTTAGATTGTTGAGGTTATCTAGGTGTTCGCAGTCTATTAAAAACGGGAAACGAGCCGAGAAAACAGGCTATCATAGACCAGAGTCAACCCGGTTTAGAGGCTTCTCACTCACTCAGCTTAAATTGAGCTAAAATTTGGGGGTGGTAGTAGCTGAGAGTCGTCCTCAACAGGTACCCCCCCGAGAGCCAACAAGTAATTTACAGAGGTTTGACCAAAACGGCTTGAACTCTGTTCTCTTCTGTGCCTACTGGTGGTAGTCAGAGGGTTCGATGGCGCCGGTTTAATGGCTGCCTCACTTCTGTCAGCCCGCCCTAGGGCAGCTGTGGCTACAACGTAACTGACCACCGTTAGTGTATGAATGGATGAATGACTGACTGTAGTGTGAAGCACTTTGGGGTCCCTGAACTAGATAAAGAGCTATACAAGCGCAGGCCGTTGTCATCGTTCAGTGAGCTCAGTTTAAACCTCGGGCACAGAAGGTGGCAGGTGTCGTGCGACATGAAGTGAGTGTTGGGTCTCCCGTCGTTAAAAGTGTGGTTTCCCGTCACAGGTAACGGAGTCGTGATCCACCTGCCGGGCCTGTTTGAGGAGGCTGAGAAAAACCTGCGGAAGGGCAAAGGTACAGCGTCCCCCGTTTCTCTGTTTTCAGCGCGCGTCATGTCGCATTTGTGGAAAATCTGTCGAGACGTGTGTCAGTGGAAACAACAAGAGCCTTTTTTTTTTTTTTTTTTTACTGCAGGGCTACAGGGCTGGGAGGAGAGGTTAAAGATTTCGGACCGGGCCCACATCGGTGAGTTTGCTTTTCTTCTCACTGCAGCTTTCTTTTTTTTTTTTTTTTTATCTTAAAATATTATTTGCATTCCCTGTTTGCTTGGTCCATCTGTAGTGTTCAACTTCCATCAGGCTGTGGATGGGATCCAGGAGCAGCAGAGGCAGCAGCAGGAAGGAAAAAAGTACAGCTTTTAAATTCTTTAACCTACCACTAGTTCAAGTTTGTCCTCAGTGGAGGACATTTGTAAACCTGGATATCTCCCAGCCACTACATACGACTGAATGAACTCCTTTTGTTGCCTGCAGAGGACATTTAGGGCTTTTCAGTGATCCCAAGTGTGAAGGGGTGAGGCTGATTATCTTACAAAGACAGGGGAATTTAAAATAAGGTTGTGATTGGACAATATTTTCTTTCCAGGTACTCAGTCAGCATCTGAAGCGTTTACGTCCGCTGCAGTGGACTTATTTTCTTATAAAGTGGTTTAAATAAAAAAGAAAATTTAAAGAGGGTGTTTTGTTTGTTTTTCCAGTTTGGGAACCACTAAGAAAGGCATCGGCCCGGCCTACTCATCCAAAGCTGCTCGCAACGGCCTGCGTGTCTGCGACCTCGTCTCTGACTTCAAGGTTTTCGAGGACAAGTGAGTTCCCTTCACTTCCTTCCCCTGTGAAACTTGTCACTTCTGTTGTTTGTCGTGGGCCCGCCTATACGGCTCCTAAATCAACGTTTGGATATATTTTGTGGAAGTAACCTAAGAAAACACATCATTTTATAGAACTGCTTTAATGAGGTACACAGAGCCATCCCTTTTTTTTAACCAGTTGGGGCAAAAGGAGCAAGAAAAAAACACTTTGAAATGAGTCAGATAAAGCACAAACATGGAGCTGTGAGTGTTATCGCCAGCTTAAAGGAATAGTTCAGATCTTTTGAAGTGGAGTTCTGTGGAAAGGTTAGGAACAGTTAATATCTTACCTGTTGCAGACGGATTCTTCTGCCCCCTTAAAGCGGCTCCAGTTTCAGAAGTTTCATAGAGGTTCGAACGAACACACTTAAAGTCAATTATCTTGTTATGCATCGAAGTCTGCAGTTATTTTGTAAGTACAAATAGCAGCAGCAGCTAGCTGTAGCACGTTCGCTTCAACCTGGGGTCAGGTTTGCTCTGACTTTCATGATTTCTTCCAATAAAACAGACATGATGAGAAATTCACAGCAGTGAAAGTGTTTCAGTAATGGTGTTTAGAGGAACCGCTCTGATATTTGGAGGATGGAAGTTGACTGAAAACAGGAAAATCCTCTTGAAGGTGTGTTATTGTCGAGCTGTTGGAGGCTTCCAAAGCGGGGTTAACCCCGATCTTCAAAACGTTCACAGTGGTTCATGTAAACAGTTTGATTTAACCCTTTTACGTCAGTGTCGGTTTCACCTTACACCGCTGTTTTGGCAGAAACAGCACATGATGAAGGTCCTACATGCTGCTGTTTGTGCCCACAGAAAATTATATTCTAAATGTGTTATAGTGATGTAAAATATTCCTTTGGGAAATACAGAGCTTTAGGTTTTTATGTTATGTTAGAGAGACATGCTTGATGTCTCTTAGTCGGAGCATTTTTCATCAAAATTTTCCACAACTAAAACTAATATTTTTTTATAGAATAAACATGAATAAAATCTGTTGTTTGTTGTGCTGCCAGCAGATGGCGACAGCCCTCTGTGTTGCAGATCAGATCCCTGCCATCTCCTTCGTTTTATAATCAGCGAGGCGGTAAATCTGAGCGGGTGCCAGCTCTGAATCTCTGTCCTGGTTGCAGGTTCCGAATGCTGGCAGAACACTTCCTGACGATGTATCCAAACCTCAACGTGGACATTGACGCCGAGCTGGAGCAGCTGAAGGTGAGGGCGGCCCGGCCACCGCTTGTTTAGTTTGGATTTCTGAGTCTTACCTGTACTGAAAGGTAAAGACAGGACTGTGAGCAGAGTTCCTACAAAAGATGGGGTTTGTTTTTAGTGCTTTCCAGGATTGGATATGTATAGAAAAACATTTAGGGTTTTGTAGTCCATTCTAGTTTCTCAAAAAAGGGTGATTTTCTTCAAACCAGTTGCCCAGAAAAGCAGAGTGCCATTCACAACTATGTAAAAAAAAAAAAAAAAAAAAAAATAAACTCACATTGGAATTATATTGAAAAATCAGCATAAACCTTCAAATCAAAGCAAAAATCTCTTTAAAAGGGAGTCTGTTAAAGATTTAAACTCAAATGAATTCAGATCTCCTCCATCTGCCAGACACTGATAAAAAAAAAAAAAAAAAAAAAAGAACAGGACTCGGTCACTATCGTCCAGCCATCAAGTAGGAGAAGGTAAATGACTTTGTCACTAAAAGCTTTACAAGTGGAGTATCTGTGGATTACAGGACTTAGAAACACGGTGCTGTAAAAGATATTTGACCCCAAGAACTAGTCAAAGTAGACCATACATGCAACTGCTGGATTTCAAACCCATTTAATAAATATTTATTATATATGTTTCAACTTGGATGTCAAAAAGGGCCGAAAACGATGGAGATGAGTCTGAAATAGGCTGGAATTTTAAAATAGTTTAGTTTTTAGTTTATATTTTACAAGAATATGTACAAATCTGGACTAATGGTCTTATTTTTTCCTCTCTGTTGCCTCCAACGTTAGATTTTCTCATTAATTTCTCCATTTTGACTGAGATTCTCTTTGCTTTTAGGGCTACGCAGAGCGACTGCGCCCCCTGGTGACGGACGGCGTGTACTTCATGCACAAAGCTCTCACCGGACCCAGTAAGAAAATCCTGGTGGAGGGGGCCAACGCCGCCCTGCTGGACATCGACTTTGGTGAGCAGGATGCTGTCCGTGCCGCAGAATAACGCTGTTGCCGCAGCCGGCGACTAACAGGCGCATCTGTCCAGGGACGTATCCGTTCGTGACGTCGTCCAACTGCACCGTGGGAGGCGTCTGCACCGGTCTCGGCGTGCCTCCGTCCTACGTGGGCCGCGTGTATGGCGTCGTCAAAGCCTATACGACCCGAGTGGGCGTCGGCATGTTCCCGACAGAGCAGGACAACGTGAGTTTTGGGACTGTGCTTCCTGACGATGGAGGTAAACGTTTGGATGTTTCGAAGTTCTTCTCATCCTGTCAGCAGCTTCAGATGTTCAGAAGTGCTCCTGTTGCTGTTTGGGGAGCTTTGAGACAAAAACCAGCTGAGAACTGGAGGCGCTGTCCCCTCGTTCAGGCATTAACTCTGCTTCTGCAGCGAGCCGAACATCAACTCATCTGTCAGCGAACCTTCTTGTTGTAACGGCTCCTTATGGGCTTTTTCTGCTGACGTCGGCGGCTGCAGTTCGTCGAGACGCTGGTCTGTTCAGATCTTTAGGACCGTGTTGCTCAGAAAACCCCCTAACGAAACACCAGAGTTCTCAGCAAACTTGCATTTAATCCTAATTAAATTTAGAGACCATTTACTGCCTCAGGATTAAAACAGAGTCATGATTACCTCATTAAGTAATCGAACACGCCGATCTGTTCACTGAACTTCATAAACCTTCGTTTTCAGCCGATTTTTCTCGTGCATTTCTCGTTGGCGCTGCAGGAGATTGGCGAGCTGCTACAGACCAGAGGACGAGAGTTCGGCGTGACGACGGGTCGGAAGAGGCGGTGCGGCTGGCTGGACCTGATCTTGGTCCGATACGCCCACATGGTCAACGGCTTCTCCGCGTAAGAAACCGTTTTAGCCCGACTCGGTGGAACAGATCGGCTCTTTGCCTACAGTCGCCAGGGCGGTTGGGAGTGACGGGCTTGTCTCTTGCAGAATCGCTCTGACGAAGCTGGACATTTTGGACACGCTGTCTGAGATTAAAGTGGGCGTGGCCTATAAGGTTGATGGACAACCTCTCCCAAGTTTCCCAGGTAGGACGTTCCCGTTAAATCAGAACTCTTGAAAAATCTGGAATATTGTTTTGGTATTTTCCAAGTCTGGATAAGTTTGGAAAGAAAGTTTTTGCGATTCTAGACGTCTTTTTATCAGAAAAGGTAAAAGTCAGAATATTTCAAAAATAATTAGCTCCACCAATCGGAGCGCTTTTCACTCTGGTTATAATATTTAAAAAGAAATGGACGTGGTCATTGACAGTCAGCGTTTACTTTATATCTGCAAGGTTTGGGTTTAATGGTTTAATGTCTTTGTTTTTAAGTCCTGACTCTGAAACCAGAAACACACAAACATTCATACATGTCAGGAAGAACGAGCTAACCCTGCAGTGACTTAGAGCAGTGGTCCCCAACCTTTTTAGCTCCACGGGCAGGTTCATTATCAGACAGTATTTTCACGGACCAGCCTTTAAAGGTGCGGCGGATAAATACAACAAACTAAAATGATACGACCAGCATGAAAACGGGGTATTTTTTAAAACATAATAAACGTAAATCCAACGTGTCCTCGCAGCTTTGTTAGCTGCGTCCTGGTGTTGCGTTATCAACATAAATAACAGCCTCTCCTCCCCCCCATGTTCTCTGTGTTTAAACATGCCCTTCAAAATAAGAGACACCACAAATATAAAGTGCACAAAGAATACAACTCACCATAACGCTGAATCAGTGGAGCCCTGTGCCTGTTTCTCAGTAACCAGACGGTCCCATCTAGGGCTTCCAGAGACGTTTGTTTTTTACTCATTTTGCTGCTTGTGGGTTTGTTTTTAGCGGTAACGGATCACCTGACCGAGATAAGCGTTCAGTACGCATCAAGAGGGAGTCATAGACGGATGGAGTGAAGAGAATCCGGTCAGTTTTCAAAATAAATGCCGTTCAGACTCTGGGGGGGAAAAAAAAAACAACCCGGAAATACTGTAAGTTAATTATTCTTTCTGTGCGGCCTGGTACCAAATCACCCACGGACCGGTACTGATCCGCGGCCCGGGGTTTGGGGACCTCTGCTTTAGATGATAAACTCAACAGGAATAAAAAAATAAATAAAAAATTTAGGTTTTTTTGTTGTTTTCCCCCCCATGTTGTCCCTGCTGTTCTCGTTTAGTCAGAAACCCTGTAAAATAATCAGGTTTGTCTGAATCAAATTAGGTTTTAGTTTCTTTAAAGCTTTATTTTCTGATCATTTTCAGTAGTTTCTTTTTGGTTGGTTTTCTAGGTGAGCGTTTGTCATTTCTGATGCTCAAAGAAGTTGTAACTCTTAAAGGGATAATCTGGTGATTTTTAAAGCGATGTCCTGTCAAATAGTTAGTATCTTATCAGCAGAAGTCTTCATCCAGGCTAGGCTAATGGTTAGCCAAACGAGACCTTGATAACTATTTACCACAGAAATGTCAAACAGCTGGACATCCCATGGGTCAAGGATGATCCCCATTGATTTCAAGGTCCCAGGTAAAGCCTCTGTGAAAACCCTGTCTGTGCTGCAGCTCCAGACATGTATTCAGGATCGTTGTGGTTGAATTCATGTTTTGGATTTTGATCACTCTGGCAGTTTTCTGAGCTGTATTCAGTTCTGTTGGCGGTACTCTTGTTTGTGGTTTTTCGGGCTTATAAAACAACTCAGCATACCGGCGTGGTCCGTGCGTCCGGTCGGTCCAAAAGGTCACTGAAGCCCCGGTGGACGATACGTCCTGTACGAGGTCTGTTTCAGTGGGTCTGTGCTCCACATGAGTACTTAGACAGACTTCAGCTCAGGAAACGGCAGCAGACTGAACTAACGGTGTCACAACCGTATGATGTTTTAAAGAAAGAGTTGTTTGATAAGCCTGAAAAATAATTCAGCTGGCCATTAGCCTAGCCTGGATGAAGACTTTTGCCCTTTTTTCCCCACACGCTGTTCTGATGCCACGATCGAACAGGAAGTAAAGCGTCTGTCATCCTCCAGGAGAAGTCTCGAAGGCGGCTCTCAGTCACGTGGCCGTGTGACGAAAACTGCATCATTTTTGTTCTCGTAGCAGCTTCGTCCTCCCCTTCTCGACACAAGGCCCGGGCCGAACTGTTTCTCACAGGGGTTTGAGCCAGGTGTTGTCTGATTGGTCAGAAGGTGTTTATGTGGGAAAAGCTGGTGAGCTTTAATGGAGTCACTTTGCTTCTGCTGCTCCGCTGAGAAGCAGCTGGAGGCTGTTAGAAAATACAGACGTCTTTACGACTGTTCCAGCAAAACTAAGAAACCTCTGAATTTAAAAGACTGGAGACACAGGTGGCTCCTCGTGGACAGGAGGAAGTGCGCCTCGGCCGGGCAGTATCAGGACACGTTCCCTTTGTTCGCTCATTGTTGTTCCCATCATATTTGCATATTCTCAGTCTGAATAATAAACACGTCCGGTCGCGGTAAGGGAAGCTAAAATCTGTACGAGGACAGGAGAGCTGAGAAGTCTGTGAGAAGAAACCTGTTTTAACGCCGCAGGAGGAGGGAGGAGCTTCCTGGGAGTTCCGATCCGAGTGTCTCGTGATGAAAGGTGTGTGAGAAAACGAACGGCTCACAACCACGTGAACCGCGAACTGACTTTATGACTTCTCATGGAGTATGACGGAGCAATAACTGTTAACTTATTTGACAGAACATTGCTTCAAATATCACCGGACTATCCCTTTAATGGTGACAAAGCCCAGACTTCAAACCCTCCCTTTAATGATAAATATTGATTATTTATTTGAAATCTTTAAAGACTTGCCACATCTCCCCTCCAGCAGAAGCAGGTCCTGTAAAGAACATGGCTGCTGCTGCTGAATGAACACAGCTCTTTTTATTTCACCTTATTTCAGTTCTTGGCCGCCTTCTCTTTTTTTTTTTCTTTTTTCTTTGAATCTGCACATTGGAAGGTCCATTTATCATCCTCAGCACTCTGTAATGCGGAGTTACACAAATGAAATTGTTGAGTTAATGAGGCAGAAAGTGATAAAATGAGCCCCCCTCCCTGCACGTTAAGAGGACATTTCCTCTTGCCGTGTTGACCTCCCTCCTCCTGTTCTCCCTCTCTCTCTCTCTCTGTCTCGTCGCAGCGAACATGGACGTTTTGACGCGGGTGTCCGTGGACTACGAGACGCTGCCCGGCTGGCGCCGCAGCACGGAGTCGGCCAGGAGCTTCGAGGAGCTGCCTCCCGAGGCGCAGCATTACATCCGCTTCATTGAGGACTTCCTTCAAGTGCCAGGTTCGCAGAGAGCTCGTCTCCGCTAATGGAGAGAAAAACCCGGAGCCAAGGCTCGCCGCCGCTTTGCCAAACCTGCCAGTCACATTCCGCTCGTTTTCCTCTCATTTCTCATTGCAGTGAAGTGGGTCGGAGTGGGGAAGTCCAGAGAAAGCATGGTCAAGCTGTTCTGACCTGCCGCCGCAGCTGTCGACATCTGGTCATAAACATCAGATTACGGGACGAGTTGGAAGCCCAAACTCCGTCCGACAAGAAAAAAAATTCAATAAATAAACAAACTCACCAGCACCAGCCACACACTTTAGTTGCTGCTGTCTTCATATACCATTTAAACATTTCTCACATGTCTGTTTAGGATGTTCGATTTTAAACCTGATTGAAAACAAAGCTGTTTTAGCTTTTTTTCTGTTTTTGTTGCATGTTATCTGATCAGTGTGAAGTTATTATTATTATTATTATTATCATGATTTTTTTTTTGTTTTGTTTTTACATTTAAAGCTGAGTGTCAGGCTTTGTGAAACAATGAATAAATCCATCATTTGGTCGTTTAATTGAGGACGTTTTAAATCCATTAGCTGATTTACACAGACTGGAGCCGAGGCGCGTTGCCTGTTTTTAAAAAAAAGACTGGGGTTGGTTTTTACTTCCTGTCAGAGCCGTGTATTACTCCAGGTTTGTATAAATGTCCCGACAGGACGGTGATGTACGGAGCACACAGTAATGTTCAGTCAGCGCAGCAGTAGTGTCAACATTTCCTGAAGCTTTTTAGGACCAATAAAAACAAACTTCTCCTGTTTTAATGTCTCTTCTTTTCACTCTGGGCTCAGTCTGGGAAGTATTTACGCATAAAGTCATTTTTTAAAACCATATGGAACCTGTATGAGAGGGAAGCTCTACAGAGGAGAGAACATATCCCTTTTCTTTTATTTTTTTCAACCAGTCTGAAAACCTTTTTTCCCCTCTCCTCGTGTTTTTCTGACAGCCTGCTTTAGTTATGCTGACTTCTTCTCGCTGTTTAAAAAGCTTTCTAGGATCTGCAAAGATTAGATTAACGTGTAAAGTAGATTTAATCGATAGGAGGTGTAACCGGACGATCGCTTTCCCACATGCTCAATCTGTCTAATATCTCAAAGGCCGTAAAGACAGCCACTCGTTTTGTTTTTTTTACAGCTGCTGCGTTCAGTTGTGTACAGATCCAGAAGGAAATGCTGCGTGTGTACAGTTGGGTGCGAATATATTCACCCCCCCTTCCTGGTGTTTTTTTTTCCTTCTGACCTCAGGTTTTCAGTTTGATCAGAAAGTAACGAACCCACAGGAAACCCGACAGATCAATGAGGGAAAAACCTGTTTTAAAACATCTGAAACGGGGAGGTGGTGTGTAGGTATTATAAATATTCACTCCTAACGTGAACACTGATTCAACGATCACACGTTTTGTTTTTTACTTGTACCTCCACAGAGTTTGTGCCGTTTCAGCCAAACATCCAAACAAATCATTCAGGAGATGGGAGCTCTGACTTTAGGCTTGTTTTTTTTATACTTTTCAAAGATCTTTACCTTCCAAATCTTTTCACCGAAGAAATACATTTTCTCTTGAATCAATTAGTCAGTTTTTTTTATAAAGCACCCTTCATACTAAAAGCAGCTCAAAGTGCTGCACAAAATAACAAGCGATAAACCCACAGAGTAAAAACACAGTCCCCTTCCCTCCCCACATGGAAAACACAACTGTTCACTTTAGTAAAATGCAGTTTAACAGACGGATCTTGAGCCTGCTCTGAAGAACAACATTTTTTGTGTCCCTCAGGTTCTCCGGCAGAACGTTCCACAGACGAGGGCCGTGATACCGGACACGTTCCTTCAAAAGCCTTCTTCTCTGAAAGCTGCTTCAGCAAATTAGCTGTTTTTTTTCCTTATCCTACGCTTAGCTTTTAGCTTCTAGCAACCATTTTGTTATCTTTAGCTTGTTTTTAGCTAGCCTCTTGCTACTTTTTTTTTTTTCCACATTCAGCAAATTTATGCTGCATTTAGTTATCGTTTTGCTACTTTTAGCTTCTATTATTTTGCTATCTTTAGCTAGCCATTTGCTGCTTTTAGCTAGCATTCTGCTACTTTTAGGCTTTTGTTGTTTTTCATTTCCTTTTTTCAACTTTTAACTACTGTTCTGCTACTTTTAGCTTGCCTTTTGCTACTATTAACCTTAGCCTCTTTTTTTGGCTTTTAGTTATTGTTCTGCTCCTTTTAGCTGTATCAGCTCAGTTCAGCATAGTCTTCCAGCTCTCAGCGTTCAGTCTGTGTTTCTCAGATGAGTTAAATAAGATCCACCTGACAGGAATAGACCTTCCAGATGATCTCAGTCCTTAAACAGCCATTCTGATGGACCCCCAAGAACCAACATCATGAAGACCAAGGAGCTGTCCACACGGCTCAGAGACAAACATGTGGAGAAGAACAGATCGGGGTTCTAATAATGTTCTGAAGCCCGAACATCCCACAGAGCTCCATTTAATCCATTGTTAGGAAATGGAAAGAGGATACAACATGGCAAACCTGCCCAGAGAGGCAGATCCATGTAGGCAAGGTAAGGAGGGCTTTAAACAGACACATCCAGGCGGTCAAAGCTACCCCTGATGGAGCTTCAGCTCTTCTCCAGAGATGGGAGGATCTGTCCAGAGGACAACTATAAGCTGCTCAGAGCTCAGCTTCGTGGACGAGGGACAGGAACGAGTCATTGCTGTGGTCAGATGGGGCTAAAAGTGAACTTTTAGGTCATCAAGGACAGCACCATGAGGCAAATCAGGCTGAGAACACCATCCCCACAGCGAGGCATGGAGGTGGCAGCATCGTGCTGTGGGCATGTTGTCCATCAGCAGGGACTGGGAAGCTGGTCAGAGTTACAGGGAAGGTGGACGTGTGTTGTGTTCCTGAAGCTGCAGCACCAGAGAGCTTCAGGTGACGCTGATGAACCACAGACTGACAGGAGCTAAAAGCCCGGCTGCAGACTGGACGGTCGTTCTGTTCTGCTGGGAGAAAATCAATCGCAGCTGAAACACCGATGTAGAGGAAAAGAAGGCAGACGTTACATTCAATTTGTTACGAGACTGCAGCACCGAGGCGGTTTGAATTAAACGATCAGGGATTTAGTGAGGAACAAGCAGGAATGTAAAAGAAAAGGAAAGGCTGAGCATTCCTGGATGAAGTGCATATCGCCTGCCGCCTTTCATGCCATCCATCCATCTTCTCCCACTTATCTGAGGTCGGGTCAGAGGTGGCAGGTCCAGGAGAGAAACTCAGACCTCCCTCTCCCCAGCGACACTTTCCAGCTCCTCCTGGGGGATCCCGAGGTGTTCCTGGGCCAGAGATGATACATAATCCCTCCAGAGAGTTCTGGGTCTGCCCTGAAGATCTCATCTCAGTGGGACATGCCCGAAAATCCTCCAAAGGGAGGCGTCCAGGAGTCATCCTGATCAGATGCCTGAACCACCTCAACTGACTCCTTTAGATGAGGAGGAGCAGCAGCTCTACTCCGAGCTCCACCCGGATGACGGAGCTCCTGATCTTATCTTTAAGGCTGATCCTATGAAGGAAGCTCATTTCAGCCGCCTGTATCCAGGATCTCGATCTTTATGATCCAAACCTCTTGACCACAGGTGAGGGTTGTAGATGGACCAGTAAATCAAGAGTTTTGCCTTTTGACTCAACTCTTTCTTCACCACGACCGATCGAAGCAACATCCTCATTACTGCGGAGTTTTAACCTAAGACCTTCTTTTGTTGGGAATGACTCTCAGCTTCTACCACACCAAACTCAGCTCAATGTCTGTGAAACTGACATAGTTATACACAAGTCTGCGTTGGCTAAGGTCGATTAGCTGTGGCGTCCATCTTGAACTGGGTTGACTCCAATTGTTGATCAGCTGTAGACGTACAGCCAGTGAGTACTTCCTGAGTTTCATTAAAATCTGTCGTCGGGTTCATGAGATATTGTGCTAACAGGCAAACGAGCACACACCCACAGACGTGGGCAAAAACACTGTTGCTGCTTTGTTTGTGTCCGTTCTGTGACTAAATACTGAAACTCGTTACCTCCACCAAGGAGGGGATGCTTTCAGTAGCATTTACCTGCCTCTCTGTCTGTCTGTGGACAAGATTAATCAAAAAGTTATGAACAGATTTTCATGAAATGTTCAGGAAACATCAAAGATGCTCCAAGGAACAAGAGATTAGATGTTGATGGTGCTCCACAGATCAGCCCGTGCTCTAACTGTGTAACAGGAATGTCAAGCTGCACAGCTGGACACCTCATGGGTCAGAGATGATGCCTGTTGATTTTAGGGTTCATGGGGTCAAAGGTCACAGGTAGCCCCTTTGTTAAAAACTTGTCTCTGCTCCTACACGTGACCCTTTAGTTTCTGGTTGCGTTTGTTTGTCTGTCTGTCAGCAAAGATCAGGTAAAAACTAATGAACAGATTTGAAGGAAATCTTCAGGAAATGTTTGAGTTGTTACAAAAACAAAAAACAATGGATTAAATTTTGGTGCTGCTCCAGATTATGATCAGATCGCACTAGTTTTTAATCATCCTATGGCCTTGGAGGAGGTTTATGCTCTGTGAGTGCTTCTAGTTAGTGAAAAAGTAAAAAGAAATTCAATCAATCATGCTTTTAACCCCCTCTTTACTGTCACTGTTACTAAGATTGTAACAGATGAGTTAAATAAATGAATGGGTGTTTTTTTTCTTTTTGGTAAACTCTGCTTTGACTTTGATTGATGCGTAACACCACAGTAGGAGTCAACACTGGTTCACGTTGCGTAAATCTCTTCCAACTTCCTATAAGGACGTGATGCTTTTGCTTTTCGCCCTGAAAGCTGTAATTAGATCTTCTCCCGATGTTTGTTTGGTTTTTTTGTGCTTTACTTTGTCGCGTTCAAAGTGCATCTTCCCCTAAATGACCAAAGTTGCAGACGTGTGCTAACCGCACAATTTCCAGTCCAAGAAGTCCCTGCATCATCAAAAATGGCCGAAAGTGAGCTTACTGTGGACGCGAGGAGGCCTAATTGAAAATAAAGTGCTCATAATAGCAGCGCTGACCTCCTCCTCCTCTTCCTCCTCCTCCTCTCCTTTATTTACTACCACCTTTCTTTAGTCGTCCTGTAATTAGGAGCACACTGATCAGCGCCTCAATCAGTCTGAGCATTTCTGGGTTTCTTTGTCTCTTTTTTTTTAATCCCATTGTAGACTGGTGGTAGGTCTGTCCCCCGTCCTTCAGCTGGATGGACGGTTCTTTGGCTTCGCATCGCGACCGAACCCAAGAACGTCGTTAAAGAACATTTTGGGATTTTGGCAGCCGCTCAGCGAGAAGTAAGAGTCTTTTTCTCTTTGCATGACTTAATGTCCAAACTGCCTCGTTTCCTCGTAAAGAGATATCCCAGTCCCCCTTTGTCCCTTCCCTTGTCCAAACTTAGCCAGAATGGACAGAGAATAGATAGAATAGGCAGAACTTTTCTCAGTTTTTTTTTGTTAACAGAACTTTTGGTTTAACAGTAAACTTTCTCCCTATCCCATACCCCATCACATATAAACCCTGAGTCCTGATTTATGCCTCGGGAGTAACAGGACACCTCTTTCACTGCAGTTGGACGGCGTTCAGTTGGAGTAGGGACGGACAGACAGGAGCTCTCACGCAGATTGAATTGAAGAGGCTAAATGTATTTAGCAGTTTATTTGAGAGAGTGCATAAAAAACAAATCCAATTCTGCCCCTCAGCAAGTCCCCGGTCCGGAGGAGGAAGACGGTGGGTTTGCAGGAAAAGATGCAGGAGCCGAGGAGTCGGATTTGACTCGGTGGACAGAAAGTTCTGAACGTGTTGCAAGCAAAGTGCTCCCGGTTCGGGGCGTCGCTGGGGAAGTTTTATTACTTGGCTGTCTGCTGTGTCTGATTCGTGACTCGGCACTTTTACGGACGACCTGTTTGTTGGGAGGGGGGGGACATTTTTAATTAAAAACGAACATCCAGTCGAATGAGTATGGAGGGGTGAGAGCGTGAGATGCTGCAGCAAAACAAAGCAAAGGGTGTTGTACTTGTTCTCACACACAGTGAGGTTTCCTTCCCTCTTAAACTGTTTATCATTTACTGCTCATGTAATGTTGAAAACATGCAAACCGAGGCTTTTAATATCAAGGGTTTGAAACGATTCATTTCACTTCAGGACGTCCAGAAAAACAATGTGGCTCAAATACGTTGATTTTCAAGAGGAGTGTACAGTAAACACCACCGTGTTCAAATATTCCTTTTCACGCCTTTAAAACTGAAATATTGCTGTAACTCAAACATATCATCACTCCCAGGAACAAAATGAGAAACATCTTCATCTAAACATCTAACATGATTCAAATCTAACCTCAAGTGTACAAAAATGCACAAGATTTTACCAGGTCATCATATAAATATATATATATATATATATATATATATATATATATATACATATATCTTTGTCCTGTCATGGCATATCAGCCATAAAGAGAAGATGACTGCCTACATGTGCCAGAACAAATTAGCTCTACAAAAAAAGATATCTCAAAATGAGAATTCCAATTGCATGATTATTTTACTGAATGAAGACTGAATCTAGCATCAGAGTAGGGAGGCCACGTTGTTGTAATAGTTTGTTTGACCTCCAACCATCGGGACTGTTTGTGAATCGGCGCGTGAAGGGGTGTGTGTGGGTGTGTGTGTTGGTGGGGGAGGCGTATGACATGCTACACATACTATGTCATCATTTATTAGACAAAAAGAAAACCAAAATGAAAAAAGAATAAGTCTCTCACCTGCAGCTCCCACAGGATTTAAGACGTTCAGTATCAGCCAGGAGCTGCTGATCGCACATATTGATTCATTTATTTATACGGGTAGCTTCACTGAGACATGAGGACTCGTTTTCAAGAGAGACCTGTTGGACCTGTCTCACACAGTCAATATGGCAGACAGGTATTTTGGATAGATACAATAAGAGAGCACTGAAATAAAATCAATACGGTAAAATCAAGGTGCCAAGTGGAGCAGGGGGGTAAGACACTTAAAACTGAGAACAAATTTGCAAAGATTTTACAAAAAGTCCTCAAGAGTCACATCATCCTTTTAGAAGAGATGCACAGCTTCATGTTTAGAGAAAACCAAACACAGCAGATCAGCAGGAACACCTCATAATAACTGTCAGCACGGTGGTGGAGGAGTGGTGATCTGGGCTTGTTTTGCAGCTCCAGGACCTGGGCTCCTTGGAGTCATTGAGTCAATCATGAACTCCTCTGTAGACCAAAGGAGTCAAATATGAAGACATCTGTCTGACAGCTGAAGTTTGGACCAAACTGCGTCATGATGAAAGAGAACAACGATCCCAAACACAGCAGCTGATCTACAACAGAACGGCTCAAAAAGAAAAGAAACAAAGTGTGATTCAGTCAAAATATAGACCTCAACCTGATTGAAACGATGTGGTTGGACATGAAGACAGCTGAGCAGAAACTGATGTCTTGCAAACCTCGATGAACTGAAGTGATGTTAAAAAGAAGAGTGGGCTAAAATTCCTCCACAACCATAAAACTGATAAAGTCCTACAGAGAACAACTACTGAGAGTCATTGCTACTTAAAGTGGTTCTACAGGCAGCTGGATCATGGAGTGACCGTAGTTTTGGTGAATAAATAAAAACATGGTGGAATCTGTTGTGTGTTTTTGTTCACTTGAGGTTAGATTTGAATTGTTTTAGATCCTGGGAAAGACCGAGAGACCAAAATATCTGTAATGTGTCCTGATATGCAAAAAACCCAAACCCATAACATCACAGTACCGCCACCGTGTTTTGCATGGACGATGGTGCGTTCAGGGCTGACTTTCTGCCACATTTAGGCTAAAACTTCAGTTCTGGTCTGATCTGAGAGCAGCTTCTTCCACGTGTTTGCTGTGTTTCCTTCATGGCTTCATGTTGTTTTATAACCTAACCCCACTTTGAACTTCTCCACAGCTTTAACCTCTGACCTGTCTGGTGTGTTCCTTGGTCTTCATGATGCTGTTTGATCACTAATAACCTCTGAGGTCTTCACAGAACAGCTGGATTTATACTGAGATTAAATCACACACAGGTGGACATTTTTCATTAATTAGAGAAATGGCCTTTTCTGGAAACCTGCAGCAAGAGAGCTGAAGGACTTTAGCTGAAATTTGCTGAAAAAGCTGAAACAGATGTTAAAGCTAAAAGAAGCAAGACACTCGCTAAAAAGAACATAAAAATATAAATCGAACTAAAAATAACAACAACAAAATGCTAACTAAAACCTAAAACTTGCAAAACACTAGCTAAAAGCCAAATGTTGCAAAGGCTGGCTAAAAGCTAAGTATAGCAACAAGCTAGCCAAAAGAAAACCAGCTAAAAGTAGCATTAAAAGACAAAAACAGCAAATATGCTGATGCAGGTTTGAAAGAGAACAATGATTTTGAAGGAATTAAATAGTTCTCACACATTTTCAGATTTTTTTCGTGTAAAAAAGTTTGTAATCTTTGTGTTTTTCTTCCACTTTACAACACTGCACAGTTTTGTGTTGGTCTCTCAGATACAGTCCCAGTAAAGTGCTGGGAAGTCTGTGGTTGTAACGTGACAAAATGTGAAACAGTTCAAGGGCTATGAGTCCTTTAAGGAGACCCTCTGTAAGCTTTGGCAGTCCAACACACTTTCAAGTATTTATGCAACTTTCTGTAACAAACTTGGGCTTCGACCCGCCGACACCCCGAGAAAACCTGTGTCAAGATCTGGATCAGCAGGAAATTTTAAGATTTTGAATAATTTAGGATTTTGCTGCTAATGCATGGTGAATTTATGAATTTTTCATCTACACATCATTTGCTAATAATAGAATGCAAGCATCCTAAAGTAACAACAACAAAAAAGAAAACACATTTTACCTAAAACCATTTTAATACTGATTATCAGGCAAGAGTCCGTTTTCCTCCCACAGACCAGAAACATGCATGTTAGGTTCATTGTCCCTACATGTGAGTGAGAGCGCGAATGGTTGTTTGTCTCATTTGTCTCTATGTGTCCCTGTGATGGACTTTGTGACCTGTCCAGGGTGTCCCCCGTCTCTCACACAGAGACAGCTGGAGATGGACACCAGCTCCCAGAGACCCGGAGAGGAAAAAGCGGGTAAAGAGACGGACAGATAATCAGAAAGTATACAGAACATGGAATATTATGTTTTTTAATTAAATACTAAAATTAATGACCTATCTTTAATATTAATAATGATCAGTATTTTAAAACTTAATGTAAACAAGAAAGTAAAAAATACAAAGATCTCTTGAACGGTTTTTCCAACCGCGTTAGTGGGTTTCCTGGTAGGTTGACCATTTGTTGACTGTTTTTCTTTGATTTCAAGTTTTTTCTTTTAGGTCAAGTCATGTCTAAATATCTAAAGTGTCTCAGTTTAATCAGACAGGTGGAGGGGAGTCACAAGCTTTATCCAAGATCAGCATAGGACCATGGATAGTCTGCATGTCCTAAAGCTGGAGAGGTGGACCTGGGTTCTGGCCCTGGATCGCCATGTTCTGATTTAGATACTTCGACCCAGGCGAGAACTACGCAGCGCCAGGAGTTGCTTCTATTGGAGGCTGTGGTGGAGATTTATTCAGAGATTCTGGCACTGGAGACCTGTGGTGGGGCAACATGATGACTGAAGAGTCAAGCTGCTGGGAACCCCTCTTCCTGGAGGAGGAAGGTGTGTGGAATGGCAGAAAGTTGCATAGCACAGAAACATGACTCTTCTCTTCACAGATCTGTGGCATCGGGCAGCGCGGGTGTCAGAGAGCATCACCTGAAGCCTTGCTTTGGGATCTCTTGGCTCAGTTGGGCTCTGGCTGATAAATTACAATTTCAGCCCTCTTCTAGTTAAAAAAAAAAAAAAGGTACTGATGTTCCTGTAGGGTTCATTGTAAGCTCGTCTCTTACTGCCAGTCAGGTTCACTGGGCTGAGACAGCATTTGTCAGGGAGTTCCCAAAATGTTTTGAAACATTGAAACATGCGAGGGTTCTCTATTTCCTTGTGTGGAAAATCAACAAAGAAAGTGTTGTGGCCGTCTCAGACCCATCTCGCTTTAGTTTCCGTGAGTCAGAAAGTTGGAGAAATGTGAGACATTTTTGTGAGACCTGTGAAACTAAATTGTGACTGATTGGAGAGAACAATGAGAACGGGACCTGGCTGGTTCTTGACCACAGCAGCAAGGAGACATGATGCAGGCCTTCATCAGGCCAGCCTGCTCCTCATCCAGCAACTTTCACACTTCTTCTCTGAGCTCCGTGTTGCTTCATGTCTGATGACATAGTGATTGCTGGACTAGGGAGAGGCTCCATAAGGTCCGGATTTCTCAATTGTCAGGCTTAGTTCTTGTGCAACGTTCTCATCACTGTCAGGGGGAAGTTTCAAGTGTCAAAAAATTGACAGTTTTGTTGCAAAAACGTCATACGAATGTCCCGAGAATGTCGTGCAACGGCGGTGCATTAGCTATGCGAGCCGCTGGCAAACGTTTGGCCCCAATGTTGCAAGGAGTCTCTTCCAGCATCCAACGTGTTGATTTAGTGTGAAATTGTACATATTTTCTCCCAATTTTAGTCCAGGGAGATAGAGGCCTAAGAGAAGGAGGAATCGATGGTCTTTATTTGCTCCCCTCCAAAAAAAAAAAAAAAAGGAAACTAAGAGGCAATGAGTTTTAGATAAGAATCCAGAACCAAACTCGTCAAGGTGACACAAAGACAAACAGCAACAAGGATGTCACAGTAAACCAGGTGGTGTTTACACAGAGGGAGGACGGCTGCAGGTGTACTGTAAAGCAGGACAAACTATTGGGGAACAGGTAACATTACAAAAATACAGAACAGGAAAACAAACGCACAGAACCAATAACCCTTAGACATATTTAAAGGATCCTAACACCAAACCAACAGACCATGACTTCTCGCTTTCCTAAAACCAGTTTAGGGTTTTAGTTTCGGCTCTTCTGCGACGCCTGCGTGATGATTTTCCTGCCTGTACGGCTTTTCAAGAGCTCATACTGTTTGTGGCTAACCATGGACGGCTCGGAATTTGTTGACTGCACAGATTTTCCGTCACGAACATGGGTCAGGGTGAAAAGTTTAATCCAAAAAGGTTGAGAGTAGGATGCACCAGATGAACAAGGCACTGAGTGAGATCCTAACCAGGAGAGGACTGACATAAAAGCTTGTTTTAAACAGGTGCTAATCATGTCTGAACAGTTCATCAACTACAAAAAAAAAACCCTGCAAAAATGGTATCGGATTCCTCACGAGAAATGATTCGAGTAAGTTCTGTCTTGGAAAGCTGGTCAGCACAGTAATGTTATCTGTCAAACTGGAATATGAAGCTGGAGATCGATGAATCAAACACTGGGCTGAACACTTGGAGGCAGACAGCTCGGAAATGATATATCATGCATGATGGCAAGGTGCCAATGGGTTACGCACACAGGAACAAAGACCGTGAGGTTCTACAGCAGAAGGAAAGAACAAGAAGATGTTTAACATAGATGAGCAACCAGCACTGGTTCCCTTGATTGTCTAATGGCTGCGTCTCAGAGACTTATTAGTAATAAGGTCACACACTGTCATACTGATATGTTTCTACCTTCATCTGTGCCCCTTCACTCATCTTACAGGGATGGTTCAGATATTTTAAAGTGGAATTCTGTGCAGGGGTCATAAACTATTAATATCTTACCTGTTGTAGATAGCTCTTTAAACAACCTCAGTTTGGAGAAACAGTTGAATTCTGACCAGATTGATGAGCAAATGGCGATTTCAAGCAGAGCCAAGACCAATAGGATCTCTGCTGCCTTAAAACAACTCATTAAAAAAAAATTGTTCATAGCGATTTACGCTAACACCTTGATGTCGTTGTTAGTTTTAGCTTTACACCACAGGGTTATGTTCTGGCTGAAAACTGTAATACTCCTGCTGGAAGTGCTCCAGGCCTCACCAAAAGTGCTACAGCTAGCTGATGCTGCCTGCTTTTTGAAGCATCAAATAACTTTACTTCAAAAGAGCTGACCTATCCCTTTAAGATTGAGCATACTTAAAGGTATGTACGCTGCTAGTTCTTAGGAATCCTCTACCATCGACATAAATAGATGGATGAAGCGGCTCCATTAACTCCTGTTGTCCAGAATTTAAGTCAAAATATGAATGTTGGGGTGCCATGTTGTAATATTGTTCAGTGGAGATTAGGGGTTGAACCAATTAGTCGACTAGTCGACTCTAGGACGTCTCGCGAGTTTTTACATTTCATGTCGACTAGTCGCAGTCATGTGATTGCCGGTGGTGACAGCCTGTGCTGATCTGACAGCACAGTATACGTCACAAGACACAAGAAAAATAAGTTAATACATTAGTTTAAATGATATGTAGATGGATGCATATTTGTGGTTTTACAGTGTTTTTAAAAGGAGATGGAGTTGCAGCTGCAGTCAACTACAAAATACGAGCCGTCTAAAACTCGCCCCCTTCCCGCTAAGGATGTCACTTAGCCGGCTCGCGAGTGTCTTTGTCACGACGATCTAACTAATACATTATGATGTTATGTTGCTGATTAAATAAAGATCTGTGGTAATGACAGCTGCTGATTAAATAAAAGCCTGTAGTTGGTAATGACAGTGTATACTTGTCTGACATATATATAGCCGTGAGTTCGTGCTAAGAATGACACTTCGTGCTTAGAAGTGTCATCAGATCAGCTGTCAGAAGTGTATGACAGTCTGACAGCAGATCTGACAGAACACTGGCTACAAAATGGCGTCTTCAAAACAGATCGAGGACAAGCCTGCATCTTGTCAAACAGGTAGAAATTCGTCAACAGTGTGGAAATATTTCACTAAAGATGACTCTTCTGGTTTAACTACCGTAACATGCAAAATCTGCAAAGCTGTGCTGAAGTACAACAAAAGTACGACCGCGATGCACAGTCATTTGAAAAGGCATCCGCTAATGCTAGCTCCTGAACAACCGGCTCGATCCAGTCAGTTGTCAGTAACTTCATTCATGAAACGCCCAGCTGTGACAGGACACCGGCGGCAGCAAATCACAAATTTGCTTGTGAATTTCATTGTCAAAGACATGAGACCACTAGCTGCTGTCCACGGAGAAGGATTTAGAGATTTGCTACAGTTTTTCGAACCTAGCTAGGGGTCAATATTTGCCGTGAAAATAGCTAATAAAGCCTCCAAGTAGTTGTGAAGAGTTTTTGCGCTTACGTCACTATGACGTCACCGCGACTAGTCGACATCGACTCGACTATTATCATGATGTAGTCGACCTTAAAAAATATGTAGTCGTTCAACCCCGAGTGGAGATGTGGGCTTGTACCTTCAATATGTAAGCAAATATTGGATACCATATCCATCCTGATTACCAAGAAAAAAAATATTGTCCAATCGTAAATCTTTTTTTTTTTAATTCCCCAATCTTTGTAATGCAATTAGCCCCACCCCCTTCGCATTTGGTGTCACTGAAAGCCCTAAATGTCCTCTGTAGACAGCAAAAGGAGTTCATTCAGTCGTATGTAGTGGCTGGGAGATATTTAGGTTCACAAATGTCCTCCACAGAGGACAAATTTGAACTACTGGTAGTCCGGAGGACCAACCCGAATGTTGAAGCCAGAGCCGGTTCAGCATCCCCCACAAGGTGGTCCAAGATGAGTTTTTTGTCCTCTTGCCACTATGTAATTGAACAGGACGTTGCTCTTATTAAAATATAGAAACAAATACATTTCAAATCCTTTTTTCCAAGTGTTGATTTATCTAAGTCTTACCTTGCTGCTCTTTGTTCAAATACTCAATTTTCTAATAAGTTTGGCTGTGATTTGTTATTTCATGCTTCAAGGAAAGCTCATGCGTCTCTTTGATTGTGTGCAGAGGAGGAAGTAGGCGGGACTTGAAGCCCCGCATCACAAGTCAGCAGACTCTGGTTCCAAAAATACAACACAGCAGCTTCTAAAAACCGGGTTCTGCTGGCTTCAAATCCCAACAACAAGACAAGGCGGGAACATTTTGTCCAGTTTTAATACAATGATGGGGATGTACCCTCAGTATGAAAGCCCCGCCTACACGTCGTCCCAACTCACTAATAGGCTGTCATACAGGGTAACATGACACTTTGTGAAGCCTCACATCATTAATTCAAACTAAATCTACTAAAAACGGCCTATTTGAACATACATCAGCAAGGTAGTACTACATGAAAAAACAAAATCAACACCTGAAAAAAATTCTCTGTAGTGTATTCAATTGTTTTTGTTGAAGAAAATGTCCCATTTGTTTTAGGTGGATGGAAGGGACTTTAAAAAAAGGACTGCATTCAGCCTCTAGGGGGCTCTTGCCCTTTGTGGCTTCAACTTCCAAGTTCTGGTCCTGTGTCTAGTTATAAAACATGTTGATGTCTCGAATATCTTCCTCCACATCCAACTTCTTTTGTTAAATTTTTACTCAAACCTGAATAGTTTTGACCTTTTACACTGAACTTTTGGGTTCTTGGGTGTTTGAGCCTACGAAAGAAATCGAGACAAACACACGCACAGAGACGCACACACACACACACACACACACACATGCAGCTGTCGCTCTTGGTTGTGGCCTGAGCGAAGTGTGGCTGAGCCGACAAATTAACACCAGTCAAACTTCAACCACTCAAAAATTGATCCAGCCTCAGAACTGACGCTCAGGCGTGTGTGGCGTTACTACGGCCGTTCTTTGCAGGCTGGCGCAAAGAAAATCGAGCTCACAGCACTGTGACGCCGTCTGAAACCTTTGTTGAGATCACCTCATCCTCAGCCCCCTTTGATTCACTCTCTCACTCTCCCCACATAAAGTGATTGAGTAGCTTTTGGTCTCAGCACAAACCTCGCCTCCTCACACACTCCTCGTGCTCACACGCACTCTCCGCATGCGGCTTCCTGAACTCAGGATGGGACGCCCTGCACGGCGTGGCTGCTGCTGCTGCTGCTGCTCTGCTCTCTCATGATCCGTCTCCCTGAGGTAAGCACATATGAGCCAGACTGTCTGCAGCATTGATCCGGACCATGAATCTTATGATTTCAAAGACGGGGGGGGGGATCTAAGTGGCAGTAAAAGTGGATCATTATGTGTGTCTGCATTACTACTGCTGCAGCAGGCCCGTTGGCACTTAATGCATATTACACTTTGCTTTTGTCAACTGTCTGCCACTGTGTTTGGTTTTTAAGGTGTGTTCAGAAGACAAACTGCAGATTGGCCGTCTTCTAAAGAATCCCGTCTAGTCTGCCGTGCGCCGACTGGAGCTTTATATTTGAAATTAAATGTTTTATATTTGCAGTAAAGTGTGGATGAGCTTTTTCTCTCACTATTTCTTCAATTGCAAACATACTGTGCTGTTCTAGATAATTTTGTGCCCGTACAGGTTTAAGTGTGTGATTTTTTTTTTTTTTTTTGACCAGTTTGTGGTTGAGATCTGCCTCATTCTGTAAGTGAACTGAACCTTTGTATTTTCCAGCAGCTACAAAACTGGTTCCAGCGCAGGTCTGACAGTTTACTGCTTCAATTCTGGACCGGCACCAACAGATCTGCTGACTGAAGAGCCACAATCTCCAAACTTTAGTGGACTGGACTCAGTTTTCTTTTTTCTTTGTTTTTGGTTTGCAGTCCAGCGGTCTGAATGATCTTTTCATGTTTGTAGACTTTTGGAACAAATGGAGGGTTTGACACGTCTGTCAGTGCTCCGTTGCTTTAACACGTTAGACGTGGATCTTCACACAGTCATTGTGATTTTTGGTCAAACCTTGAAAACAGCATCGCGGGTGTCTATGTTTAGGATGAAGTCAGCAACTACCACACCCGATTTTAGCTCAATTTCTGTAAATTTGACTGGGTTATAGTGCTGGCATAGATTCTCAGTCATCCAGGACATGGCAAACTGAGAAAGCTCCCCAAACTGGAAAAAAACCCCATCTTTAACTACAGAATCGGTGTTCAGTTGTTCTTCTTTGGTTTGTAATGAGTTATAGGCGTTTATAATTTGGCTCAGGTCAGTTAGCTGCCATCTTGATTTAGGTTGACCCCAAAAAGTCAATCAGTTGTAGTTGTACATCCAGTGATTATTTCCTGGAAGCTCAATCGAAATCTGTCCAGTGGATCATGAGATAGTTTGGGAAACGGACAAACAAACACACCCACAGAGGCAAAAACATTATCTTCTGCTTTTGCCTTTTGGTTTTGGGTGATAAAAAACGAGAGTTCCCTCCTAATACTCAACATCACCCGACCAGACGTGCACTTTGCAACATTCATCTTCCAGTTTCCGATCAACATCTCACAGTGACAGTCAGAGCGAACGTTTGGTTGTCATTGGGTTAAATTTAGACCGATCTGATCCGATATAAAAACCCGTGTCTGTGTGTGGTCCTGTCCAGTGTCCCCTCCTTTAGAGTCTGAGGGGGACGGGTTCCCCAGCGGGTACGGATCCAGGGACTCGATCATCAGAGCTGATCCGAAGAGAGACTGGAAAAGACAACGGCCTGGGCAGATAAAGCGCACTGACAGGTGAGGTCAGCTGTTGCGTTTTGTAGCTGTCTGTGTATTCCTGGCATGTTTATGAACTCCCACTCAGTGACATCTGTCCAGGGCAGGACCGATGACAGGTTCTTATCTCACTCGTTGCATTTCCTTTGGCTCAGCAGCGCAGCGAGGCCGGAGTCGATTTAACAGGCGGTATAAAACCCAGTGGCTGTGCTTTTGTGGTTGCTGATGTTTCAGCTGCAGCAGCTGGGTTCAGGCCCCCACCAGAGCCGAGGTTGGCCCAGAGAAGAAGCAGGCTGTGTTCGGACTGAGTGGAGGCGCAGCCATGCGCTGTTCCACCCTGCTCGCCATCTTCACGGGGGTGATCCTGTACTTGGTGCTGGGCGCCGTGGTGTTTCAGTCCCTGGAGGCTCCGCTGGAAGAGAACGAGCACATGAGCCTGCTGAGCGCGCTGCAGAATAAATCCTGGCACTTCCTGCTGAACAACTCCTGCATTGACCCGGAGATGCTACAGAACTTTCTGCAGGTACTACACATGACCCTTTCATGACAGGAAACAGGCATCACTTTGACATATTTGGTTTTCATTCCACACCTAATACATCATGTGGGTAAATTAGGAGTTTAGGTGTTTTCTTCTGTGTCAGATTTGAGTCTGTTTTAATATATCAGATTTTCACAAAGTTCAGGATTTTATTTTTATTTTATTGACCAAGCAACAATGGTTGATTTATAGAGTAAAAAAAAAATAACTATGGTACAAAAGACTAATGTTCTATGAAAAAACATTGTAATGTACAAAGAAAATTTGATTTTGTTAAGACACATTAATTATGCTGAAATTAAAATTTGAGTTTGAAGTGACAATGTTGTACATAAACTAATACATTTTGTTCAAATAACCAAACGCTTTTAATAAAGCTAAAATAGACTCTCACATTCCAATAATTAATTTTTGAAAAAACTGTGGACAAGGCCCAACTCCAAACTGGAGCTGAATCTAATAGAGTGGCTGTACTTCTGTTAAAAATTTTGTTTTTTTGTCTGACAGTGGCCTATATGTCGTACTGACTGTTTGAATAGTAACTCACTGCACTGAGGTGATTCTGCGCGACCTCAGATGACCCCTCAGATCCACACAGTCCACTCACAGCGGCTTGTCGGTGCCCCTGTGAAGCGCCACAGCACCACCCGATAACAGGTGTGATCTGAGCGCCTGTGTGTGGGCGGTTCTGCTCCAGCCTGCGTGTAAATTCATGAAAGTTGACCCACGCATAAGCAGAGCATTAGGCCGGCGGTTTGGCAACCGCCCCGCGATCCCTGAGATGCCTGTCCTCGCCCTCGGGAGGACATTGTAAAATGACTATTTTAACTTGGCGGCGTGATCTCCATATGCAGTGGCTGACATTTCCAAAAAGGTTAAACTGGCTGAAGGACATGAGATGAGTAAACAAACTGGATGTGAAGAATTTAAAGAAAGAAAATGAAACAGATGACGAAGAGTATTACTTTATTTCTCATCACTGATGTGCAGTATTTATCCTGATTTAATGAAAGAACAGAAATGATAATAAATTTATTTCTAATGTGGTTGTTAACGTTAATGAAAAGTGACGAATTACCATTAAAGAGATATTAAACACATGGTTAAAATAAATGAAACTGAGGAAGGAAAGAAGGAAGGAGCCCAGATTGTTGTAGCTATAAAAAAAAAATTAATTCTTTAAAATGATAGCTCAGATCTTTTGAAGTGTGGTTCTTTGTGACAGTTATGAACAATTAACATCTTACCTGCTGTGGAGGGCTGTGATCTTGTAATCCTGAGCCCTGGTTAAACCATGAAGGGCATCTGGCATAAAACAATCACCAAATCCTTCATAGGAGTCCGCTTGCTGTGGTAACCCCTGCAGCCAAAAGATATACAACAACAGTACCTTACCTGTTGTCAATAGCTCTTTGAACAACCTTAGTTTGGAGAAATAGAGTTTAATTCTGACGTGATTGATGAGCTAAAGGCAGAATCAACCAAAAGTTGATTCTTGCCGTCTTGCAACAATTCCCCTCCAAAAACTTTCACATTGGGTCATGCCAATGTTATTTTATAAACCTATACACCGCGAACAACTTCACAGTACAGGTTTTTTGAGCAGATATATAATGATATTCCTGCATCGGAAGTGCTACAGGTAGCT
The DNA here is from genome assembly GCF_001649575.2 of Kryptolebias marmoratus. Classification (NCBI taxonomy): domain Eukaryota; kingdom Metazoa; phylum Chordata; class Actinopteri; order Cyprinodontiformes; family Rivulidae; genus Kryptolebias; species Kryptolebias marmoratus. The sequence continues at coordinate 18,625,048 of NC_051442.1, forward strand.
GCTGCTGTAGATGGGGCTCTTTTATTATGCTGTTGTTGTATATTTGACCACCAGCCTTGGGCCTTTCTGTGTAGAGTCTGTTCTTCCTGCGCACATGTAGGTTTACTCTGGGTACTCCAGTTTCCTCCCACTGACCAAAAACATGCACGTTATGTTAACTGGTAACTCTATGTCCCAAGGTGTGAGTGAGAGTGTGAATCGTTGTCTTGTTTGTCTCTATGTATCCCTGTGATGGATGTCCAGGGTTTCCCCCACCTCTCACACAGTGACAGCTGGAGACAGGCACCAGCTCCCCACGACCCGGAAAGGAGAAGTGGGTAGAAGAAAATGGGTCGATGGATAGATGTGTATTTGACTATTTGAAAAATACTGCAATACAGGAGTGAGGAAATCGCCTTCTGGTATAGGCCTACCTAGTTCTTATTTATTTATTTATTTATTTATTCATTTAACCAAGCAGTTGATATTACTAATTGAGAACACCACAGTGGCTACTCAACATAATGGAGTTCTCTTAAGTTTATATTTGTTGAAAGTATTATGTATATAAGAAAGTCTTGCCGTGGCCATTGCCTCCTTGGTTCCCCTTGGTGGCAGCTCTTGGTACAGATGTGAATCCTTTCAGACACTTGGGACATGATCAGATTTGTTGTTTGTAGTCTGTCTGGGTTATCCAATTGCAAGTGGTCAGCTCTGACTGATAGCGTTCAAACCTTGCCAGTTAATCTGTGCCCCAGACAGCTGAGAGCCGTGCAGCGTTTTCATCTGCTGCTTCCATCTGACATGCAATGGTTAGAGCTTTATCCCGTGTGAGGGCCTCGTCCAGCAGTAACTTATCCTTCACGGCACGGAGATAAGCATTAGAAATGAGCTGATCTCTTAGAACTCGCATGGTGCAGCTAAAGATCTGACCTCGGCGACATATTGAATGTGTGCCTACACGCCAACACATTAACTTTGGGGACAAAATGTCTTTCATGTGCAGCCATGGCTTCATCAAATGTAGTACCTTGTTGTGTAAAGAACGGACGCTGTCCCTCTGGACCCAAGCAATGTGATAAAACGGCATGTCGTCTTGCATCTGGCCATCTGTCTCCAGAGGCATTTATAACAAGCACGTAATTGTTGAATATTTTCCACTGAGTTGTAAACGTTATAGGAGGCTCACATGCATGATAAGGAAAGGTGATAGACTCGGTACTGAAGCCCTTATCCTCATTGCCCATTTTGTTGCGACAGTTATAATGAAATATGAGAAAACGATTTAAACTCATGAAATTTATTACAGTAACTCACACCCTAACAGAATACGATGTCTCGTATTCTCACTGTCCTATTTGTCCGAACATGGTCTTTTCTGTCCTACGCTGTCACAGTGGCGACCCATAGCAACAAGGCGCAACAACAGCAACAGGAAGAACATAAATACATTCACGGTGTAAACCTAAGAACACAACCTTACCCATGCAGCATCCTGTAATCCACTCTGATTAATAAAACCTTGACAAAACAGTTTTATTCTGATAAACAGTTAATTAAAACTTTTAGACGAAAAAAAACCCTGAACAAATAAACATTAGCCGTATCTAGGAGGTCCTACAGCTTGGCTATGGACGGATTGTGTTCAGACTACCAAATGCGTGCAGATAGAAGGGGTCCAAACCGCCTCCAAAGATGGTCTGAGGGAAAACATTTTTATTGCTCACCGAAGCCGTTCAGGCCTGCATTTAGCCCTATCTGAATGCGATTCAATCTAATTGCAGTTTTTAACGACAGGTCTGAACAGCCCCGTGACGGATGCGCTGAGATCAGATCACTCTGACCACATTCAGAGCTGACTCCTGTTGCCATATTGTTTGCAACAGTCCACAAGCAAATGGGTCTTAATATTCGTCAACAACAGCCACTAAATGCTACAAAGCAAAGGACAGAATGAGATGTTTACTTTTAAACAAGTTCACCTTATAGTGGCTAAAGGAAAAGAGGGGAGAGTCACAACAATATGAGGCTTTAGGCTCAAGTTTGAGATATTGCAACATACATATTTTTTAAATTTTCACCCCGAATCTATTCATCCATTACTCCTGATCACAGTCAGGCTTTTATTAAAGAGCTTTACACTGTTACTCCAGAGTCACAATGGACAAACGCATTCATTTATTTTACCTGCTCTGGTAAAAACTGACACTGTTACGAGCTTTAAGAAACACTATTAATACACAAGTTGAGTTACATCTTACTTATTTTAATTTTTCACTTAAATCTTTTTTTTCTAATTTAATGGCATATAAATGGTGTCACATACAGAAAGTAATTTTAAAATTCGACTTACATTATTATCAAAAATACATTTAAATATTGAGTTCTCTTTGAAGACATAGTTATAATAAAGTTGTATTACAGAACAGTGCAATGTGCCTAATGACAGCTTACATAAGAACTGCAGGCCTTTTATTTATGACTGAGCTGGGCAGCTCGCAGTTATTCCTCTGATGTTGATCCTCGCAACAGCTCGGCATTGTGGGTCACATTTCACCGGCACCAAATGTCAGATGTTTCAACACGTCTTTAATTTTTTGTTTATTCCCCACCCCGATCTGATCTTGGAGTGAAGTCAGAAAGTACACAGGTTTTGTGGCCGATCTAAAGCTGAACTTTATTAGAAGTGGGCATGATTGTTTACATGAATGGTGAGCTAAATGCTCATTTTGGTAATAGATGTGGTTAACTAGTCAGGAGAAAATGTGTCCTGAAAAAAAAAATCTAAACAACTTACTAAAGATCGCCAAAAATAAAATCATCTGTATCATCTGCAGTTTTGCACCCCAAAGATTTAAATATGGATCTTGCTTGATCTGTCAGCACTTGGAGTATGTGTTAGGGATGACTCTCAGCTACTACCACACCAAGGTTTGTCTCAATATCTGTAAAACTGACTGAGTTATAGCTTTTTTGTGTTAGCTAAGGTTGATTAGCCGTGGCAGCCACCGTGAATCAGGTTGACTCCAAAAGTTAATTAGTTGTAGATGTTCGTCCAGTGATTACTCTGTGAAAGTTTCAGTAAAATCCATCCAGTGGTTCAAAACATATTTTGCTAACAGACAAACAAAGTTTCACATGAATTCCTGCCTTTTAACGGTGGCAGAATCATAATATAAATCATTATAAGTTCAGTTTAACATTTATTCTCAGGCACTTCCAACATTTTTAGTAAATTTAAAACTGTCCACTTTTACTTATCTGTGCAAATCATTAAAAGTACAAGAATCTACATTTAAAGGGTCATTTCCTAAATTATCTCAATAGTTTTCCTTTAATTGTCTTCCTGTGTAACAATATAAACAATCTTTTATTTTGTACCACTCAAAAGGTTACAAAGGGCTTTACATTAAACACAAACAGAGAAAAAAAAAATTAAACATTAATTAAACAAAGACAGTAAAACCAGGCAGAACAATGAAGTAATAAAAGGAGGTGAATTAAATAATAGAAGGAGGTCTGCTGCTGTGATTTACTGTAAAACATTCAAGAGTCGATTTTCGTCCCAACTCCTTGAGGAAAAAACTGTTCCACAGTCTGGGACAGAAAATGCGAACAACTAGATGGCCTCGTAAAGGGTTAAAGTTCACTGAGGTAACGGGGAGCCTGATTATCACTTTAGAGACGAGGAGGAGGACTTTCCATTGAATCTTGAGTTTTATAGGAAGTCAAGTAGCGAGATAAGAACTGGAGGGATGTGAGAGCTAAACAAGATCTTGGTGTAGTCTTTGCATTTAAGTTTTAGACCATATGTAAACAGGAAACAAAGAGTTATATTATATATTGTTTACATTATTACTTGTTATGAAAAAAAACATGAATTATGCAATGAAGAACGTACTCATTTTGCATTCAGGCAACAAAACAGACATACAAAAGTAGTATTCCTTGACCTTGCACGCCAAAGTTTTGATGAGGATGACTCTCAGGTACGACCGCACCAAGTCTGCCTTACAGCCGTTTTTATCTTTGCTAAGGTTGGTTAGCTGTGGTGGCCATCTTGAATCAGGCTGACTCTATTTATCAGTTAGGAGCAATTGTGTCTTGATCATGACTGAATCAAAGATTGATATAATCGGTGTTGCAGTGTCACAAAAAAAAAGTATTTAAAATTACTAATAAGTGTCTTGTTGGTAAAATCTGATTTCTAACTGAGCTCCTTCTGCTCTGTCTGGTCTCAGGAGGTGGTGGAGGAACTGGACGCAGGTATAAATGTCAAAGACAACTCCACCTTCGTCAGCAAATGGGACATAGCCAGCGCTTTGTTTTTCTCAGGGACCATCATCACAACCATTGGTAATGTCTTTTAGGAGATCCAGGAATGCAAAGTGTAAAAAAAAATCAAATGGTGAATTTGTGGTTGCCTTTCCATAATTAACCGCCCCTCCGCCTTTGACCCGGCATGTACAGGTTTCGGAAACATCTCTCCCCAGTCGGACGGAGGGAAGCTGTTCTGCATTTTCTACGCCCTCGTGGGAATCCCGATGTTTGGCATCCTGCTCGCTGGAGTCGGAGACCATCTGGGTACTGGCCTGAGGAAAACCGTGGCCAAAATAGAGACCCTCTTCCTGGTCAGACCTTCAAAACGTTCATTCAGATGCTGTTTTTGATCGTGGCGTCTTGTACACGTGACATCACGCTGTGTTGTGTGTCGCCGCTGACAGAAGTGGCGCGTCAGCCCCACCATTGTGCGCGTGATCTCAGCCGTCCTGTCCATCCTGCTGGGTTGCTTGGTCTTTGTGGCGGTGCCCACCCTGGTCTTTCAGAGAGTGGAGAACTGGACCTTACTGGAATCTGCTTACTTTGTGGTTATCACACTGACCACAGTGGGCTTTGGCGACTATGTTGCAGGTAAACCAGGGTTTGTAACCAGGCACGCAGACTCTCAGAGAGGTGAAAAGGTGGCTTTTTTTTTTTCAGGGACTGAGTCTAGATAATATGAGGCTTGAGAAAAGGGAATGTCTAGTGTGGTTTGATGTACACAGTAGCAATACAGAATACAGCTTGGTACTTACCTGGTATGTTTTTTTTCTCATATACTCAGTAAGTACCAGGTACGTACTGGTACACACCAGGCTGTATTAAGTGTTGCTATCAAATATTGTATTTATTTAGATTAATTATAAAAGAAATTTTAACAGGAAGCACAATGGGGACAAGCAAAGTTCTTTTAGAAACACAATGTGCCAAGTTATGTTTTAAAATAAAATAAAACATCTGTTTAAAAAAAAAATCTATAATTTTCTGCATTTCAATCCAGAGACTAGTACATTTCTGCAAGTTTACGAAAAAGAGCATCATAGCGCGACACGACAATATTAATACATGCCGATGACTTTGTTTTCAAATGAGATAGGAGATCTTACATAACTGGTGAATCTTGAGGTCTCGAAAACAATCAGGTCTGAATTTACCAACCAAGAGACTGCTCATCCTTTGCCGGTGCAAATTTGGATTCTGCAAAATTGTCTAATTTCACAACTCCCTCGCAAAGGGAAAGTTGCATCACAAAGTGCGCTGCCAACGAAAGAGTGTCTGTTAGCAGTGGTGCAGTCTGCACGCATTTAAATGAGGTTTTATGCATCCATTTAAAGGAAAACCACCAATATTTACATAAATAACCAATGCAAAAAACATCCGACTCTTTGGGAGAAATGGTTAGCGTCAAATATTTACTGTCTCCTGAGAGCTGGTGGTATTTGTGTCTCTGGAGAGAAAACAAAAGGGAAGAAATAATCCATAAAACTGTTGGCTTCACAAAAAGAGGACAGGCGAGTCAGGAAAGGTTTAATTCATCCTTTCTTCCAATGATGCATATCAGACATTGTTGCATCTATAAACAAATTGACAAAAAGGTGCAAAAAACTGATTGTTTCGTTTTGCATTTAGAATACACATCTTTATGATTACAGAACATGTTCAACAAATAGAACTTCACATACAGAGAATAACAAATATAATCTGGATTAATTATTTGATGGGCTAATTATTCCCCTCACCACCTTGCCCTCAGTGTGGCTATCCTGGTCTGTAGGTCCCAGTGGATAGAGAGGAATCAACACACTCTGTCCAGGACAGAAACCATTTTGAAATTATTAATAATTATTACGTAAAAATAATGGCTGCGGTGATGGTCTACAAACCACAAAACATGACTTTCTGGTTTTAAACCCTTGAACGTGACACAGTGAGATGTTGTTCATGCAGTCACTGTGAGGAAACTGTTTCTTTTCCCTCTCTGTCACTTTTGCACCTGCTGTGTTTGTGACAGAAGATCACATTTAAAGTGTGCAGCAAGGAAAGCTGTGATCTGCTGCAAAAAGAGAGCGAACTGCTCACACTTGCTTGAACGTCATGGGCTGTTTGCAGCAGTAAAGGTTAACGTAAAGTTACAGAAGTAAGTGTTTCATGTGTAATATGCAGAAAAATAGAGAACTTCTTTTTTTTTTTAAAAAAAGGCCACTTTGTAAGCTTTGTCAATAACTCGTCGCCAGAGGAGATGCTTTAAATTCAATATTCATTTGTCTTCTAGAGCCCAAGAGGCAAGTTCACTTTATAACAGTCAAGAAAATTTACTCTGGACTTTTCTCTGTTTGTGCAGCACAACGAAAAAGCTAATTCACTGCAATTCCCACATTTCAACGCCTTATATTTGATATTTTTGTTAAATATACCTATTGATCTTTAGGTAAGTAGCAGATGTGACTTAATTAGTCATCCATAAATATTACCATCAGACATAATGCATTAAGTTCACTTTGCACAGACAACTTCATTCATTATTCAAGACGTGAGATGAATTATTGATTCCTTTACCCCTTTATCTGCTAAACAGTATCTCCTATTTTAAAGTGTTTAGCTTCTATGGATGGATGATAGATTGTGTTACCTATTGCCTTCATTCCAACTGTATTTGTTTAAAAAGGGGACAGACGTGAGGAGTTCAACCCCAGTGAATACCACAGTGAAGACCACTGGAACTACCTCTGGAGAAACCACCTGTACAAGCCCCTGGTGTGGTTTTGGATCCTGCTGGGTCTTGCGTACTTTGCGTCCATCCTGACGATGATCGGTAACTGGCTTCGGGTTTTATCAAAGAAGACCAGAGCTGAGGTACTTCCTGTTTGGCCACATGTTGTCTTCTTTGCTTCTTCTACATCACTGACTGATTTAATGCAGGAGATGTAGAACCCGCTTAGGCTCAGGCCATTTTCGGGGCTCCTCCTGTAGCGTAAAAAAGGACCTCAGGAGGGATGTAACGGTACACGTGTTTGTACTCAACCATCGTGGTCCTCATGACAGGGTGCGGTTCATGCTGTTAGATAAATAATATGTCAGTCGCCACTATTACTAAGAAAAGAACCTGCATTTTCTAAAATTAACTTTTTGCTAACAGCAGTGGAGAGCAATAGACAAAGGTATGGGAGGCCAAACGGGTCAAAATTCTTAACTACGCGTATTTAACGACAAGCACTAATCTAGCTGTGAAGCTTGGTGTGAGTGGTAAAGACTTTATTTTGCATTCTCACACTTGGAGCTGTTCAGTTCTGTATTTTCTCTTATTTTGCATCTAGTTTAGAACAAATCAATAGAAAGAAACTCATTTTTGTTTCTATTCCTTGACAAAAAAAAAGAGATACCTTTCAGCGTTGGAGTTTATGAAACTTTTTGTTTGACACGCACTGTTTCCAGCTCAAATTCAATGAATCAGACTGCACAATAAGACTTTTATTAGTTTTAATTTAGAGTCAAGTTACCAGTTGACAAGTCCTTGATGTGCATGACTTGGGACATTAAAGTCTCCTCACTAGCAAGGGTGGTTTATTTCTGTCTTTGTTTTAGGGCTATTGTCTGCTTTTTTAACAAAATATGAGAAAAGGTAGCATTTGTTTTCTTTTCTTGTTTTACCAAACCCATGCTGAACCATGACTCTAAATCCAAGGTGCATGTATAACGCTACACACCGACGTTATATCCATTTGCCCTAATTATATGGCAAATATATGTCCTATTAAAACGCCTTGACTTTGAAAGAAAAATTTACTTACTGCAAATTTAAAACAGTTTGGGATATATTATGCAGTGTCTGAGTTTTAATTTGTATTAACCACTCAACAAACGTACCCTCCTCGTCTTTCAGATGGAGGAACTGCGAGCTCACGCCACTGACTGGACTCAGAACATCCAGAACATGTCGGTGGACTTTCGCATCCCGGGGAAAATGGACGACCCTTTCAAACGCCGCAGGCGGAAGCGCCGCCATGGCCACCGCAGCCACAGCCACAGCAAATCAGCCAACGGGGCCCCCGAGGGGCCGGAAGAGCAGCACGAGGGAGGAGCGGAGTCTGGATCGTACTCCTCCTATTCTTCTGAGTCTGAATCTGAATCTGAGTCCGAGTCCGAGTCGGGATCGGAATCAGACTCTCAGGCCACGCAGACCGAGAGAGTTCCTGAGGAGAAAACGAAGGAGGAGATTCCTCTGGACGCCCACCTGTCCCAGCCTCTGGACTACTTTGGGGAGAACCTTGCCTTCATCGACGAGTCCTCGGATGCTCAGAGTGCTAAACTACACGTGGACCCTCTGATCGATCCCAAACAGCCCAAGTCCCGCCAGGACAAAAGGAGACGCCACAGACGGCCTGTTCATCGGAGGAGCTCTAAAGCCAACGGCTCCAACAATGACAGACAGCAGCCCAACGGGAATGCAAAACCTGTTCCAGATCTTCCACCGAAGTCTCAAGACTGACACCTATAAGTCCTATCCGCTTGTGAGAAAAAACCCCATCCTGTTAAGAGAGAGAAATATGCTCAGTTAAGATGAAAACATGATGTTGACGCCGTCTAACCTTTGTGTGGTTTGCAGTTTAATTCCCCTTTAAGCATGCGTGTATGACCGATGCAAAGCTTTTGATGGCAGCGTTCTCATTGGTTTGCGAGAAGGTACTGCTCCCTACTGGGCTAAAACTGTATTGCACTATCACCGTGTCGAAATTATTTACTAATCCAGGAACTGCAAACCAAAACAAATCACGCCGTCCGAATGCTTCATTTGCAAAGTGGTTGTTAATCCTGCCGACAGTGAAACGGGTACTAAACATGCTCTCGGTTGTATAGTTTTTGTAACACTTTTTAAAACAGCCGTATTCCTTGTGTTTCTGATCGCCAAATTCATTGATCATGATGCTTATAGTTAATAAAGAGTTTTTAAAAAGAAAACCCTTACTGCAAAATCCCTTGCTTTTTTCTCCGAATTAAAAAACTTCCTGGTAGGAGCACTACAACACGCTCTGATGTGAAGAAGTAGCCTGCCTTTCCAACAGAAGTCGACACATTAGAGTTTATGATATTTCTCTGTAATAAGCACTAAAAAACAGGATCTGGCAAAGATAATAACAAGCTTCATACACATAGTCCTTTTTTTTTTTCTTTATATGTCATGTTTCTACTGTAAACAGTCGTGTTTTGAGTAACCTCTGTAGAGAGGTCGTGGTGGTTTAAGATCACGGTGGCAGAGTACCTATGATGTGGCCGAAGCGGGGTTAGCAACACCTAGGCTACACGCCTGCACCACGCCGGTTGCGCTCCAAACTAAGTTACCCCAACACTTTGGGTGGAGTGGCTGCTACGTGCTCCGCGTCCTGCTCTCGCAGCAGCCGGCATGACTGCGCTGTGCTCCCATCCACTCTCTCTCTCTCTCTCTCTCTCTAGCGCGCCCGATCCATTCACCTCTCGACGGCAAAGTGAGATGCACTCGTTCTTGTCGTGGGTCAGGCCTGGAAGAAGCGTCGGATGCGGTCGGGCCTCTTCCCCCACCCGCGGGCTCTCGGGCTGCTGACGGTGTGGTCAGGATGCCAAATAGCTGTGGTCGGGTGGGACCTAGGGTTTGGTGCACACGTTACCCTACCGTCACGGGACATTGTGGGGTCATCCTGCTGAATGTATGAAGCGTGGTGAAGGTGCAGGAAAACGCATCAGGTCACCCTTCAGAACGAAGGGGACCTAGTACAGAAATATAAGCCTAGTTTTGGAGAATTTTTCCATATTTCCTTGTTGACCAGATCACAACGTGTTGAGAAGGTACCACATCATACCCTATAAGTCCTCTTTTAAAGTGTGCTGGGGCTCTTAAAAGTGATCCACGTAAGTGATACTGTCCTTGAAACACAAGCTTGCTTCGGTCTGAAAGGGGCACCGAGGGGAAAAAACACGGCCCGACATCAGAGCGGGGCTCCAGTTTTCTTGTCTGTTTCTCCTAAATGTTATTATTTTAAGCCATAAAGTCATAAAACTCTGATGACTCCTGGACTCATTACCCTCCCCTTGAACACAACCAGCAGATGGCAGACACATGCAGATTCAGCTGCGCGGTCTGATTCAACACGCAACACACCGTGGAGTCTTCGGACTTTCAGTTTTTTCTTCTTCTGTGTGTTTATTATGTGAATTACTCGACGTGGCACAGTTCAGAATCTGTCTCGTGCTGATCTATTTTTAGGTTTACTTACCGAGAAGCAGGAGCGCGGAGCGAGCCCGTACTCCAGCCTCTGGGAATCTGACACGTTCCTGCGGGACATGCCTAAAGAAAAGGCAGCGTTCTGGCTTTGCAATCAGGAAGTCAGGAGGGAGTGATGATGTGCAAAGGCAGTGGGTGACCTTTTCCTGGAGGACACACACACACACACACACACTCGGCTGCTATAACGTCATCCGTTCTTCCACTGCAGCCTCTATACGTTGTCACTAGAGGAGGAATGGTGGGCAGCGTTTGGAGTGCGGCGGCACGCTCTTGACCTGGATTCCAAACGGAAACCTAAACTCAAACCCGAATGTGGCAGTTTTTCTTTTAGTTCTGTGCTTTTCATGGTGAAATAAATCTGGGAGCTGCTCCACAATGGGGGCGTTTTTTAAAAATTTTTATTCACTCGTGGATCGTTGGTTGGAAATCCCATAATTTAAACAAAACGGCAGATGAGTTAGTGATGTTTCTGACGCAGCTCGATGTTAACCTGAAGACATCAACCCTTCATGGTTCTCTGATCTTAATTTGGGAAACAGCTGCATGTATTTGTAGACATTAACCTTGTGGGTAGTCATTAGAACGTAACAAATATGTACTGTTTAAAGCTGACAGGGTCTCACTCTTTCCAAAAGACTCATTTCTATTGGCTGAAGGAGAACGGTGGGCTCTAATGGTTTTGCTTTTGTGCTTATTTGTCTATTATCAAAATATTTCACGAACAACTCTACCGATTTTAATGAAACTTTTAACTACAACTCCTGGAGTCAACCCAATTCAAAATGGCCGTCACAGCTATATGACCTTAGCAAACATAGGCCCGATAGTAGCTGGGAGTCATCCCCAACGTATACTCTGAGTGCTACACCTCACGCCACGTCTTTGTCTGTGGACTCCGGCGTGAATTGTGAGCTGTCAAAGAGGCGCTTCAGCTTGGCGATCCTCCCCCTGACACTGCGGCGTCCGAGCCCAGCGACCTCCCGTGGGTGTTTGCTCGCTGCAGAAGAAGAAAGCCCGAGCAAAAAATAAATAAGAAATGCAGTTTGCAAAATACCCCGTGAGCCACTACTAAGGGGATTTTTGGTGAAAGTTTCCCGTCAGCGATCGTCAGATGCGCCTCTGTAACCGAACGATACTTGGGAGTCAAGATGGCTGCCTCAGCCAACACAAACGCGGCTGTAACTCAGTCGGTTTTACGTTTACTGAGCTAGAATTTGGTCTGGCGGTATCTTAGAGTCGCTCACAACATGTACCTCAAGTTTGAGACCACGATGTTATTTTTAAGGTTTGACTGAAATGGTTACAACTGTGGTTTCTTAAAGTTAATAATAAGAGTTAGATCGAAACTCGGACTGAAGATCTGCATCACTGAGGCTTCGCTAAGCGAATCTTGAGGCTGTTGGAACCACAGAGACAGTTGGGTTTTTTTTTAATCAATTGTGTAATCCATGACTCACTGATGCAGAGCCCTTTTTCTGTGCAATAAAGGCACAAAGGGTTATTTCCAAAGCCTTATCAGCCCACACCTGTCTGAGGTCACGACCCTCGCATAAGGAACACCGCCCCCGGGAGACCCCAGCTGGCAACCCAAGCACGTGCTTCTCGTCATTTTGACCTGCTTCTTCCTGGTGAGTCCTGTGTAAATAAAAGATGGACCCTCGCGAGACCCGTCTTGCCTCTGCGGCAGCAGGCTGGGACTCAGCCCCGCATAGTTGCGGTGTCTGCAGCGGAGAGAGGGAACGACCTTGCTTCAAGGTCGCAGTGCCGTCAGGTTTCTCTCTCCCTCGCGCGCGCGCGCGCCACGAAAACCAGGTCCTCTCGGATGAGCCACGTGACCGCGCGAAGACCCAGCAGCGCGAGGCAGAGCGCGAGAGAGGTGGTTCCGACCAGACTAACCATATTAAAGGCTATTATTAGAGCCAGATAACGCCGGGATGCCAGTGTGTGTGTGTGTGTGTGTGTGGAATACGGGGTTTAAACCGGCTCGTGCTCGGACAAACGCGCATCCTCCATTTTCCGCCTCGATTTGAAAACCAGTTTAAGTTCAGACGAGCTTGAAAGAAAAGAAAAAAACAAACATTTTGTGAGAACTTACCCCCTCACCACCACCCCCACCCCCGATGCCAGCTGTTGCCAGGCAGGCCTGTCGAAGGGAGCAGGGGGGGCAGACTATTTCGAGACGCGGAAGGTTACAAAACTTAAAGAAATGACTGTAAAGACAGGAAAAACACAGCCGCTCTGTTACTGTCAGAGACTCGGATAAACTCGGGGGTTCGAGTGGTTTTAAAAACACAAAGAAGAGGAGCCGTTTCCACCAAACCGCGGTGAACTTGTGACCCCTCTCTCCGTGTCCTCTGTCCAGTATTGGACTGAGTCTGGTCAGTGTCATGAGACCAACAGCATGACTACAGTTTCCGTACGGGCCTGTGTGCTAACTACAACTGGAAAGTTACATAAATAATAACTGAAGTTATCACGTTGTAGCAAGCTTGCTAATAAGTTAGCAACGCAGCTGCAATATGGTATAGAAGTTGGTATATGCATATATAGGTGAAAGTGTTCATGTTAAGCTGTTTTTTGTCTGTTAGTTTGCTAACAGCTGATCTGATTGATGCCATTTTAAAGCTAACAACTCAAATGATTACTCCTGGATAGCATCAGGATGAAACTGGATGAAGTTACTTTCCTTATTCTTTAGAGTTACAGTCTTTATTGACGCTGATGACGCTGGTGGGGGTGCTGACGGACGTAACGAAGGCACAGCAGACGCAAACCGAAGCGCAGGGAGGAGAAAAAGCACGGGATTTGGGTACGTCATTTAGCTTCGTCGAGCTAGCGGGAGCGAGCTGGGAGGGTGGGCGGAAGTTGTGCAGCTGAGTTTACAAAATAAAACTTTGCGTTTCGTTCACCTTTGGGATATTCCCAATTGTCCGCCTCTGGGGAACTTCGTGACACGTTAACGTAGTTGAGTAAAGCTATGGGACATTAAATGCAGTTTAAATTTCAAACGTCGGCTGGTCGTAGAAAAATTAAAACGTTCTGCGCGACGCCGTCGTTTTATTGTGAAAGGCTCTTACCGGATGTTTGGTTGTCTCCTCTTCAAGGCTTGACGCTACAACGTTGAAGCATAGCCCATTTGTACTAGCCCGAACGGGGATTTTTAACGCCAGTGTGCGGGACCGAAGAGCCGGTGGAAGCGCCGTGTCGCCGGTTAGCAGCCGACTGGACGGCGAGGGGGTTAAAATGTGATGCGGAGAAAACCTGGAGGGACTCGGACGGCGTCATTAATTTTAAAACCAGGACCGTGGACTTTCTGACCGCGAGGACTTGACAGGCTGGCTGAAAAAAAAAAAAAAACAAGACCGCGATGGTTTTATTCCTCCCAGTAAGTATTGTTTTCGTCTACACTTCCCAGCTTGCTCAGACTGCGGGTTTTAGGCTTTCATCATTCATTTTTCTTAAAATTATTATTATTATTTCCACCTCGGAGCATGGTAGCCCGACGTTCCTGCACGACTCTCCCGGCAGAACTGGAACTTCTCCCGGGCCACGATGTTGATGTGTTATCGGGGCTAAGGGGCACTCATCCCTCCGAATAAATACTTTCAGATATTGTGAAACAGTTCGCGGCTTCCTGTCCAGCTTCGCCCGTCCTCGCGTGCCGCCGACCCGCAGGTTCCCTGCAGCACTCCGTTTAATCACTGGAACATCCCATTTATGAACAAACTGATCAGAAATGGAGCAGATGAAGACTGCAGAGGTGTCAAAAGGATTGTCTTTAACTCAAAAGACAAGTCGTGCATATATGCAAACTACCCCCCCCCCCACACACACACACACACACATACACACACTTCCACAAGACTTTAACCTTTTATGTGTGTATGTTTTAATACCCAGAGTTATCCCTTTCTCGTTTTTTTTTTTTCCTTTTGCACACACTGAACTCTGCAAGTGACTGAGACCAGGACTGGGATCAGTGATCTAAAGGAATAATCCACTTTGTTAATTAACCTTTCACCGGTCCAAGATCAGTAGGCAAGGTCACGGCGGGGGTGCTGCTGTGTGCAGAGCTGCTCCACACATTTAAAAAGCCTCAAACAGACTTTAATGTGCAGTCTGTGCGATGCTTTGGCCCGTCAGTGTGTCAAGCTTACTGAAGAAGTAGTCCTCAGTAAGTTAGGGGGGTATGATTTTTTTAATAAGACGTATCCTTATTGGGACTGCTTTGTAATAATAATAATAATAATAATAATAATAAAAGCTCAGATTACTTTCAAACATTAGGTGATATTGCATGCGATTCTTCTTTTTTTTAACCCTCCCATTTTTTAAATTATTTACAGAGAGTTAAGACCAAACTTGAGAGCGAGGGACAAGGTGTTGGCTTTACTCAGTCTGTCCTTCAAGCATTCCTGTGACTGTGACCTTTGGAGTGTGTCACGCTGCATTCAAGGGGGAGGGTAGTCAGGCAGCGTGGAGAGTCGGTATAGACACACTGGGCTGTGTATATTTGGAAACAACCTCCTTTTTTTTTTTTTTTAATGTCACCCACCGGCGAAGGCGGTAATGTTTTCGCCCATGTCTCCTGTGCGTGTTTGTTTGTTTGGTTTGTAGCTAGCAATAAAAATATCCTGGGGAACCACTGGATGGGTTTCAGTGAGACGCTCGCAGAGTAATGGACTGATTAACATGTGGTGTCAAACCCCATTCAGGATGGCATGCGACTCCACGCTTAACGACATTTACCTGGGAACCAGAAAGCCGAACTGCATCTTTTGTTTTGTTTTGCCAGATCTTGAATTCGATCCGAGTCTCAAAGGGCTTTGCTTGCTTCGCAGGTGTCCTGATAACTCCAGATCCGAGCCTAACGCAAACACGTTCGCCCTGAGCCGCCGTCGGGAGTGAGGACTGCACAGGTTACAAGCTCCAGTTCGCAAAACAGGTGAGCTCGTCACACGTTCCCCAATTACGCTGATGAAATATTTGGCTTAAAAATCCGTGCTTCGGCAAGGATTATCGACCTCCGGACAAATCGCAGCTGTTCACTCGGTTCTGCGCGGCTGCAGCAGACCTTTTAACACCCCCCTCCCCACACACACAAAGTAGTTATTACGACATGATGAGGATGCTGAAAGAGATATTCAAGGAGAAGTTTTAAATGTGTCGCACGGAGGTGCAGAATAACAGCTGACTTGTTATATTTTCTCAACTAAATGTGGGTCACAGATCGTGAATAATCTTCTGGATTCTCTGGCTTTCTGTCAGGGTTGTCCGTCTGACGGGCTGTATTTAAGGATAATACGCTGGCATGGCATGTGTGCATCTGTATGACCCTAAACGCCAATAAAAAAAAATGCCATAATAAACAGATATACGCTGTAAGGTAACGTGTATATTTTGGTCAGGTGTTACCTATAAAATGGAAGTCATGACATAATGCTAACCTTCCCACTTTTTTGTGGTTTTAAAGTGGTTGTAAAATTTTCCACAGAGATATGCAATAACAGCGCTGGTTTCTCAGATTTACAGAGTTATACCAAAATATCACTGCACTTTGAAATTTGTTAATCTTTTAAAGCTGTAATAGCTGTATATGTACACAGTTGTCATCCGTGATAAAAATGGCCACTAAATATGCATAATTTAGTCTACAGCATAATTTGTAATAAGTGAGTGAAATCAGCAGAGTCAGGTTTTGTTGCCAACAATTGCGAGCAGTTTGTTTACATCCGGACATTATCGAGTTCACTCCGGTCTCGGCGCGCGACGGATATCGAGTCGGTAAAATAATCCCCGAATGGAAACAGAGTCAGAGGGAGAATGGAGGAATCAGAGACAGCAGGTCGGAAGTGAAAAGGGTGAACTTCTTCATCTTCTTCTTCTGCAAAGAAACGGCGACTAAAAGCTGCGAGGACGAGAGGCGACGGAAGTGGAGTCATTCTGGGGAGGAAATCAGCCGTTAAAGCAGAAAAGTTGGAGCTATGGTCAGATTAAATGAGCTCCGCTGAGATATTCTGAACTCTAACCCGATCGATGGATTTAGTCGTAAACAAAGGCGAGGAATATTTGCTGTTTTCTAACGCGACATTTACAAAAACCCAGATGAGTCTGAGTCACGTCAGCCCCAAAACAACCATTCAGTGAGGTAGAACTTGCGTTAGAAGCATAAAAAGTCAAATCAGAAACCAGCTTTAACCTCTTGCGCTCATCAGGGGTTGCTGCGGCACCATCTTTACCCCTACTTCCTTGGTTTCAGTACAACATTTCTCCAGTGTCACCTTGAAACAACTAACTTGTCCTTACTGTACATAAGCACAAGTTGTCATTACTAAGTCCCAACACTTACACAGTCCCAGTTTAATAAAACACTGCCGTGATGTTGTAGTTTGAGTTTCCTCAGCTAGTCGCGCGTGCTAAATAAAATATATATATATATATATATATATATATATATATATATATATATATATATATATATATATATATATATATATATATATATATATATATATATATAAAAATACAGATTTTTAAACTTGAAAGCGTCCCTGAGCTCCTCCAGGGAGCGTTGAGCCTCAGAAGCTCCACCCGCAGCTGCTGGAGAAAGGCGGCTGTGGCCCGGCCCATCTCTGCACGCAGGACCACCTCGGAGCTAGCAGGAGCCGCCGGCGGGCTGGAGACAGACCCCCTCACCACACACACACACACACACTCTCTCTCTCTCACACAGACACACACAACCCGTCTAAACCCGAGCCATGAGCCGCGGGCACGGCCGCCTTTAAACGCCTACCCGGGCGCTGCTGTAGTCGCGACTGTAAGGTAAGGCGATACCGGACTAGTCCGGGTTAAGGTGACAAAAATAAAGCCCCGCTGGAAGAGGAAGAGGAGTGGGGGAGCTCGGTCAGTCTGGATTAACGCCAGCTAGCCAGCTTAGTTAGCAGGTTAGCAGCGGTTAGCTAACCCACAGCGGTGTTATTAATGGTAGTTACCGTTGGAGCTAACTGATGCTAGCTGCTGCTGCTGGCGTCGCGCGCGGTTTGCGTCATTTAAATAAAACCATTTATATAGCTTTTCCCGCCTGTGTATTCTCCATTTTTATTTGTTTGTTTTTCAATCACCCCCCTTCTCTTTTTTGTGGCCGAAGCGGCCAGAGGCGCACATGGTCGACCTCTTCTGCTTCAAGCCCCAAACAAAGCTGAATCACGCTGTTTTCTTTATTGGGTTGGTCCCGTGTAGCTCGCAGAGGCACCCATTAGGCTTTCACACTCAGCCCAGGTAAGCTAAAGTTTAAACAGGTCGGTTTGGATGGGAGCCCCTCTTACTGCTTGTTTAGCAGTGCTCCTATCCAGAGAGGGCAAACTCCAAGGAAAGAGTGTGACTGAAACTAAACTGTCTCCGAGTCCTCTGCTGGGACAACACACACCATAAACACACACTTGCTTCACAGGGAGACTACAGGAGCAGATGCTAACACGTCTTGTTTTGACCCATCCAGCATGCCTCCACGCATTATTTATCGTTTGGTGTATTTACAGTACATAATGGTTGATTAGCTTTCAGAACTGACTCAGTTTTCTTTATGCATTTTGTGCTTCTCTGCCCTTTTTCCTCACACTCTCGAACCCAGTTTACGTGCTTGATATTGTCCATCTTTAATCGCCTCTTTAAAGTAAACATGTTCCCCAAGTCGTGACAGAGGAACATCTTAAAAGGTGTATAAGTTATGAGGGTCCCTGTTTGTGCGGAGACGGGCAGAACTGTAATGGTGACAGATAGCCGGCTCTGGCGTTGTCAGTACGCCGTTGTTTATTGCGGACGTCTTTTGTCATCACTTGAAACATGAGAGTCGTGCAGATTCATTTTGATAAAACTGAATCAGGGGGTTCAAAAGTAGCCGGCAGCCGATGTGAATCGCAGCGTAAAACCTTCGTTTGTAGGCAACTTCGTCGTTGATTGACCAAAAATGTTTTGTGAAGAGGCAAAGTTTTATCCAATCAGAGCAGGTTGGATCCGGGTTCAAGCAGGGTCGCGAACTTAGAGACTTTGTCGCTATGTTTAACAAGTTTTTACACCCCTCTAGTGACTGTTTTTCAAAAAAGCAACTTTTTCTGGTGTTTTTGGAGACTTTTGAAGACAGATGTGAAACCAAATATTGTTGTCTCCAACCAGCAGTGGACAGTTCCCTGTCCTCCATCCCACAGGAAGCTCAGTCCTCCTGAACTAAAATAACTCTGAGTTTCTCTTTTGGGACGCTTTTGCTGATCCCGAACCCCAGATAAAGGATGAAAGTTGGAGCTGTGATAGTCCAACGTAAAACAGTGTGTGATGTGTCTCCGCTGGGACAGTGGTTAGGACATCTGTCTCACACGTGGAGGTGAGGGTTTGATTCCTGGTCAGGCAGTTACATCACTGTCATTATAATAATTATTATATTCAAACTAAAACACTTTATCTTTCTGTAAACAGCAACAGTAATGTTTCTATAATATTTAAGACCTTGTTGATCGTAGTTTCTGTCGACAGAAACCACAACAAATGTTCCGTTTGATTTACTGGACATATTTTATTGAACGCTTCATTATACTGTGTACTTTGACTACACCGTGTGCTCCTCTTTCCTGGGAAACCTTTTGACTGTTTTGGGAGATGGTTCCTTGTCTCGGGTGAATGAATTCTCCGCCTGGTTTTCTGAAAATCCTCACAATCTTTACAAAAAGCCAAAAAATTCTCCCAAAATTGTCCTCAGAAACGGCTGATTTAGGACTCTTGGAACAGCTTTGTTCCAAATACCAGGAAAATACATTTCTGGCGTTGTAAATGTCTCTGGGGGACGGCCCTCAGACCCCCCTTTGGTGGATCTCCTCGTGCCTTCGGCACTTGGCACTGGGCTTCTCTCAGCAGATGCTCGGCCCTCCTACCTTTTCTAAATGGCCCCCTACTCCTGAAACTTTGAACCCCCCCTGAATGTTATTGATTATACCCTGTGAAGTCCCTGATTGCTGACTGGGTTCATCTGTGACTTTGGAGTTTGTTACGATGGACTGTGTGCTGGAGACACGCCTCCGCTTCCTGTGAGCCCGAACAGGAACAAGAGGGTGAATAAAATGAATTAATGACCTGGTCAATAAAATGTTGCGACTTATTTTAATCTGTATATACTATTAGATCGGCTGCTATGGAATCAAATATCATTAAGTGACTTATTAATGATTTATTTGATTCACTTTTCTCCGGGCAGTCACATCAGTCGAGTGCAGAAAGTATAATGGCATGCAGCGCTGTCGGCATCTTCAGTGCAAGAGACCTGAGCGTTAAAAGTATTCCAATCAAAGCATCTGAAATGAGGCAGATTGAGCTCCGAGGCGGCGTCATGTTCGTCAGGTTGAACTGAAGCACGACGGGAGGAAAAATGGTTGTAAACTGAAGCGGGCTGCCAGTATCCAGACAGGCCAAGTTCAGTCGTCCTAACTGGATTGAGGGTATTTAGGCTGCTCAGATCCCGTCTCACCGTCCTCATGCACTGATCTATTAAGTGGGAACGAGTCGTCGGAAGCAAGGCTCTGCATTAATGTGGCCAATGACGGCGATTTAAAACCTGCAGGCAGACAGGACACAGACTGCAGTTCACGTCTCTGGTTTACGTACCGAGTCATATTGTTGTTTACAGTCGGAGTAACCAAAAAACAGACATGAGAGGTTGTGTTTTATTAAACAACTTATAGAATATCTGTCTTTAAAGGTTTGTAATGAAATTAATTACCCTGATTTGGTAAGAAGAGCTTAGTTGTGGTCACTTTGTTCACACAAACGTTCACCTAGCTGTCTGTTTACTTACAACAGAGAGGCACATGTCCACTCTAATAATAGTAAATTATGTATCAAACTGCTTTTAGACTAATTGTCTCCTTTAGTAATGGATGTAATGTATGATTAAGACCCATTACATTTAGCTCCAGAACAAAGTTACTGGAAGCTGGATCACATTTTAAAAGCATATTTCAGAATTACACATCGCAGTCAAAACACACGGATTGGGTTTCCATTTTGATGGGCGACTCTGTGCTTTCCTTAAGAACACAAACACACTTGTTAAAGGAATCCCACATTTACCACCGCATACGAGTGGGCTCGGTTTTACCTGAATCGGATAATAAAAATAAGTCTAACTCTTTAAAATCAAGCCCTGCGTGCAGTCTTTGTCACACTTCGAGGTTACTGCAGTGCCTTTACTGTCTAACACGAGTCATATCTCTGGATAAGGAGGAGTGGCTGCTGTTTATGAGCGTGGTGACCTTCATCCAGTCACCTTGACTTTTTTCAGTGACTGGAACTACGACGGACAAAGAGTTTCACGCGGTGCGGCGGATCTAAGGACCGCATAGTTTTATTTTATGCATGAAAGGTCGTGGGTTTTTGGAGGGGGGGGTCTGAGGTGTGATTTGATGGCCTGAAATGCACAAAAACTCGGATGACATTAAACCGAGCTGGCCTTTTTAGGACGTCCACGTGCTGACGGTGCAGAATCCAGGTGCTTTTTGCAGAATATGACTCGAGCAACGAACTGCGACTGCGATCTTGTTTCTCTAAGTACTTCAGTAAAAGTCAGGCTGTGTGTGTTTTATTGGATTAAGGTAGCTAAAGCTAAAGCTCTTGACTTTCTGTCAAGATTCTTCTATTGTTTTGGCACTGTTCTTTCCATCTGAACCAACCCATGTTCTCCATGTTAATGCAGACTTTAATGGCTGTAGAACAGAAAACACAAAAATGGCTATAACTCAGTCAGTTTCACAGATATTGAGCTAAGGTTTTGGGTGGTAGTAGCTGAGAGGCGTCTTTTACATGAACTCTGAGCACTAACAGATCACGCAAGAAGTTTGCCTACCCTTTGTTTTACAAGGCAGCTTTTTCTGGGATAAAAATTCAAGTAAATATTTGGGCACAAACAAGTATGAAGCAGCCTGAGCTGTAGTTTCATCCTTTGTTTACATCGTAGTTGGTAAAAACTCCAGTTTTGATCAGTCCTTATTGTGTAGAATTAGATGGTGTGTATACCTGTATTTACTCTGACCTTTGTGTTTTTATCTGTCAGACATCATGTCTTCCCGAGAGCATCGCTCAGATGTCTACATAAAGGCCGAGCCGAGCAGTCCGGAGGGAGGCGGAGGAGGTCGCATTAGCCCCGGCGGGGCCTCTTCGGACTCCTCTCAGAGCGGAGGTGGCGGCACCAGAGGAGACGGCCCGAAACGCTACTCGCCGCCGCTCTACACACCAGCGCTGCGTTGTCATTTTAAGGACGAGGGGGGCGATGGCGCGGAGGAGGGCTCCGCCGGGAACGGAGCGGGCCGATGCAAGTACGCCCTGAGCACACTACCCAAGAGGCTGTGCCTCGTCTGTGGAGACGTGGCTTCGGGTTATCACTACGGCGTGGCGTCCTGCGAGGCCTGCAAAGCGTTCTTTAAGAGAACCATTCAAGGTGTGAGGTGCTTTGTGTTGGTGTGTCATTTGTCTCTGTGCCCTTTACAGATATTACTCTTCTTTCCAAGTTGTGTGACAGGATGTCCACCTCTGTGAGCGCTGGTATAAATGAAACGTAGACGAGAGATGCTGAAACAATTACTGAGCAGTTAAATGTGCTTTTTATTGACTCAATAATTAGTAAAGACTAAGGGTCTCCATCACATACTAACGTTGTCCTTAATTACCCTTCAGTGCTCGACACAGATCTTTACACAAATAAACAAGCTGTCTTTTCTGCTAAAGTTTGTGTATGGTGGGAAACTGTAAGGTAGCTTTTAATTGCATAAGAGATCTCAGATATTTATTGTCTTCTAAACAAGAGCTTGTTCACATTTCCATGTCTTAGTCATCTTATTTACTGTAAACCGTTTTCTGTTTTTGTTTTTTTTCCTCTCTCTCTCTCTCGAAGGAAACATTGAATACAGCTGTCCGGCATCAAACGAGTGCGAGATCACCAAAAGACGCAGGAAGGCCTGCCAAGCGTGCCGCTTCACCAAGTGCCTCAAAGTAGGCATGCTGAAAGAGGGTGAGCCTTTGATGTGGCCGGCCTTTGACAGCGCGTCTTAGGCATCATTGTTTTCCTTTATTTAATAAAAAAAGGAAACACGGTAAGATCATTGTGCGTTTACTGGTACAACTCAGGGTTATTTTGTCTTTGATGATGTAGGAGTACGTCTTGACCGAGTCAGAGGAGGAAGGCAGAAGTACAAAAGACGCCCCGAAGTGGAGAATGCAACATACCAGAGTGCCCCTCTCTCTCTGACTAAAGAGAGTGAAAAAGGTGATATTTATTATACCGTATGGTATACTTAGCTTTACCTTTTTTGGTTTTGTTGTCTAATTGGCACTGAATTTAATCCATGTGTATTTGTGTAAATTACAATAAAGAAGAATAAATTGCACAGCTTTTGTGTGTAGCTATTTAATCATTTAATCTATCAATGACAGCTGAGGTTAAAGGGTAACTTGCATTACATGCTGGATGGGTGATCCAAAAACACGTCAAACCGGACGATGCAAGTCCTGAAGAAGTTCCTAACCCCTAAAAACTTTAAAAAAAAAGCATCTATGGAAGAACAGACATCTGGTTAAGAGGACAGCAGCGCCATCTAGTGCCAACACGTGTTTATTGTGCAGCTTTGTTTTTGTGACTAACTCTTCAGTAGATATTCTGCTAACTTGCACATTTTTGGTAGAATTTAGATTAACCTTTAAGTTATGTTATTACACACATCTGGCAGCTGTGTTCCCAAATAAATACTTGTATGAAAACGTTAATAAGATGTCTGAAGCTTGTGTGTTAAATAAAGTGAACGTAAATAGGTGTGCTTTGATGTTCAAAGCTGAAATTGTTTGACTTTGTTTGAAGAGTATATGGTTCAGGTTTCACCGGTAGTTTGGTGTTTTGTGATGCAGGCTCCTCCAACATCATTGTGTCCCATCTGCTGGTGGCCGAGCCGGAGAAGCTGTTCGCCATGCCCGACCCTCTGCAGCCCGACACGGCCCAGCGTACGCTCACCACCCTGTGCGACCTCGCCGACCGCGAGCTGGTTGTGATCATCGGCTGGGCCAAACACATTCCCGGTACGAAGCGTTCCGTCTGAACAGGAACCAACGAGCTGCGTCTGTTTCACTCAAGGCTGTAACTAGAAGAGTGATTAATCTGAAAGGTTCAGAGTGAGTCTGATTCTGAAAGCTGGCCAAGAGCCGCGGCCGTCGTGGTTCCTTCACTAAATGTCATGGAAGTTAAAGAAAAGAGCAGCGCATGCAAGACAGCTCAGAAAATCTGGAAGACATTAGGCTTTCTTTGCTGGTTGAATAGTTCAAAGAGAGTTTACAAAAACACTCAAAGGCTGCAAATTTAAAGGAAGGGAAGTTTATCTTGGGATTGTGTCACAGTTCTGAGCAACCAGTGAGGCAATCATGGCATCATATTTTCCTTGAAACGGCTGCATCCATTTTCTTAGTTTTGCTTTTCCTCTAAACTGCGTGTCTGCTCTTAAACTCACCTCTTCATGCTTATGTTTTGCCCTTCTTCTTAAAATACGTCTTTTTTTTTGTGTGAGACACCTCAGATTGGTTAGACAGTCGTCACTTGATGAGCAGCACCATCTCTGCAGCTCACACTTGTTTTAGAAAACTGTTTAAATGTCTAAAACACTCTTTGACAAAAAATAAACCACGGACACCTCGTGGCTACTGAGTACACAAAGATGGTTTTAATGACTTCACGTGTCCTTTCTCTGCCGACTGCTGTTATAATCTAAAAGTTATTTAAACCTTTCTGTGCTGAGTCTGTGCTGTAACCATTTTATTAAGATGGATCTAAAGAAATTGACTGGAAGAAAAAAAAAACCAATATTATTAGTAAGTTTCCTGGTTTCCTATTTATTTAAAAAAAATCCAATCTATTTATATTTAAAAAATGAGCAAAGGCAACATAAAAATCTTAAATCGCACATTTTGAGGGTTGCTGATATGATGAGTCTATGCTGAACTCAAACTGACCTCCTTTAACAGTAATAATATTTATTGTGCAATAGATTTTCCTTTAATTTTTATCAATAAGTTCGACTGAAGCTGAAGCCAGTTAGCCAGTAATCATCTGGAGGAGGTGCTGGGAAGATGTCAATATTATGTCTGGCATTTTGTCTGGAGGAGACTTTTTGGCAAATTAAAGCACAAACATGGAGAGCAGGGCAGTTATCCACAAAACAATGACATTTAAAGCAGACGCGGTTTAGAGGTTGATTGTTTCGGTGTGTTTGGTATGTAAGAAACAGACGATACCTGATGCCGAACTCTCGTCATTGACTCACTGCGTCTCTGTGATCGGCGTCCCGCAGGCTTCCTGTCGCTGTCTCTCGCAGACCAGATGTCGGTGCTGCAGTCGGTGTGGCTGGAGGTGCTGGTGCTGGGCGTGGCGTACCGCTCGCTCGGCTGCGAGGACGAGGTGGTGTTCGCGGAGGACTTCGTCCTCGACGAGGAGATGTCGCGCGCCGCCGGGCTAACGGAGCTGAACGCAGCAATAAGCCAGCTGGCTCGCCGTTTCCGTGCACTGAATGTGGACCGGGAGGAATTTGTCATGCTAAAAGCCATCTCGCTCACAAACTCAGGTACTGAACCGCACCGGGATGATGTTGGAGTTGTTTTTACTCTGAAAGTATCGGTCATGTGGCGAACCCCTTAGCTCTGATGAAACAAAAATGCTCATCGTTATATAGGCTCCACAGAGTCATTATTTTGACGTTTGTACAGTCATGGGGGGGAGTCCACTCAGATTGTGTAATGTTCAGAGCTCCATCGCAGACTCTGCAGTCAGCAGGCGAAAGGTTAAAGGTCACGACAGGACAGTTAGAAGTCTGGGTTGGTTAGAAGAGCGGCTGGGAGAAATCCTCTTCCCTCTAAAAAGAAAATGGCGGCACTTAGGTTTGTAAAGCTTCATCTGAATGAACCACATGAAGTTTGGAACGATGTCCTTTGGACAGATGAGACCAAAGTAGAGACGTTTACCCATGATGCACTTGAAACTGGACAATAATCCCAGTCATGGCAGCAAATCGACAACAAAATGACTTCAAATGAAAAAACACAAAAAAGACTGAAATGCTGGGGTGGGACCTGAAGAGAGCTGAGCAGAAACGAATGTCCGCTCACCTCAATGACCCGAAGCGACGTTGTAAAGAAGAGCGGGCCAGAGTCCCTCCACGGTGATGTCAGAGACTGATAATCCCACAGAGAGTTTTTGCTGCTAAAGGAGGTTCTTCCAGCTGCTGCGTCATGGGGCGCACTTACTTTTCCACACATCTTTTCCATTTTGGCCTAGTTGTGGTTTAATAAATAAAGACAGGGTGGAATCTGTTGTGTTATTTTTACACTTGAGGATAGATTTAAGTCATCTTAGCACCTGGGAAAGACCAGATCAGTTTTTAATATATCCTGAAATGTAAAACCACAGAGCTGAAAGAAGGTGGACTTACTTTTTTCCATTGACTGCTCCACACTGATGGGTGGCTGTAAAAGAACATCCACATTGATCTATATTTTGCTTGCTGTACTTCACGCTGATTATTCCGCCTTACAGCAAAGATTAAAAATGTCCAACAGGTCCGATCGATGTTTCTTTTAAAACCAGTCCAGTAAAAAGGAGCATTAACCTTCACTTCTGTTGTCGTCAGAGAGGCATTTCAGATGTGAGGGGTCTGTGGAAATCATCTGAATCGTTTCTCTCATCAAACTGTTGACTTGCATTAGAAGCACAGCTGAGTCAAACTTCGGCACAAACGTGTACCTTATAGTTAAGCTTTTTATGAATATTGATGATACCACTATCAAGCATTAAAGTGTTTCCATTTTACCTGCTGAACCGGTGGCAGGTAATGTCAGCTGACATAAAGCCCAGAAAAACAGCAGACGCAGATTTTACAAACAAGTTTTTACAAGGAGGAGGAAGGGAAACACCCTTGTGTCAGATGGCTTGTTCTGGCAGCGCTCCTAAACAGAATTAAGCCACGATTTCTTTAACACAGCTACACCTTTGTTAAATAAAAGCAAATGAATGCTGAGCAGTGAGTGATTACTGAGCCCAAACGGTACAGTTTGATCTTGTTTCCTTGATAATAATTATAATAGTTCAAAAAGCAGCTTTAAAGATCAAGCAACAAGATCTTTCTGCTGATTTTTGTCCCGATTTTCACTTTTCGACAATCTTAGACCGCCCTGATTAACGGGATGACTCTTAAGCAACATTCCTGCCTTGTGTGGTGTGTTGAGAGTGATCCGATCCGTTTGGAAGGGCGTCTGTACCGCTCAGATCTAAAACCGGGGATATTTAACATATTGGGTTGGCTTGGCCCCCGATATTGCTGTGCATGTGGTGTCCCCCCACCGAGGAAGAAAGAGAACGCAGGTAGCCAATCAGAAAGCGCGGTGACGTGAGCATGGAGGGGATTCCAAAACAAAAAAAAAAAACAGCTGATGTGGTGCAACTGAAAGTCTGGCGGACATCAGAGATGGAGGATCGTCTTTGTGGCAACAACACAAATGTTTGTTTCGTTTGTTTCAACATCAAAACAGCAAAAACTTGATCATATAATGAAACTTAATGAAACAGTCTAACTAAGTGTAATGACGAATAAAACAGAACGACTCACCTCCTCATCATACTGCAGCAAACAGAGCCCCTGCTGGCGCTGTGTCCACTTTCCTTTTTCTAACCTTTTTTATCGCTTAAGAGAAGTCCACAAACTATCGCCAGTGCTTCTAAATCGTTGGCCATGTTTGTTTATGGTATCGCGAGGTGTTTCGGGATTTCCTGTCTGGAATCCGAATGTCCGTGTGGCAGGACGCCTCACGCTGTCCGATTTTATTTAACGTCATGTGTGCGCTCTCTTCGGTTTTAAAAATCGGCCGACAGTTTTAAAATATCGCCGTGTGAAGCGGGCATTGCAGTTCTGTGACGAGATAAGATAACTGAAGCGCCTGCATTCTGTCCAACCAAACCCTCCTGCTGTTTTTTTTTTTTTTTTCAGACTCCGTTTACATCGAGGACATGGAAGCCGTGCAGAAGCTGCGGGACCTCCTCCACCAGGCCTTGCTGGAGCTGGAATGTCAGCGGCGCCCGGACGACCCCCAGCGGGCGGGACGCCTCCTTTTAACGTTGCCCCTCCTCCGACAGACTGCCGGCCGCGCTCTGACCACCTTCTACAGCATCAAGACCCGCGGGGGCATACCCATGCACAAACTGTTCCTGGAGATGCTGGAAGCCATGATGGACTCGCCGTAGAGCGAGGGATTTGTCGAGGATCTAAGGAACCAACGGAGATCTGGTGGATGAGCGGTTTATAAAAAAAAAAAAAAAAGGAAGAAAGACAGAAAAAGGAAAGCTTTTATTAGAGAATTAGAAATGAGGAAATTACGCTTTTCTGTTTTAGGCAGAGTGAAGAGAGGAAAATCTAGACAAGGAACGGCTGATTTCTTCACATTTTAAGTGAAAACTGGCTTTTTACATAAAGATGTAACTGCCAAACTTCAGTGTAATATTTGACCTACTTCATGGTATGTTCATTGCAGCATCAACCTGCAGTTATTTAACCACTTAAGGACGACTTTTAGGTACCCAAGAACAGACTGCACCCGTGTAGCGTTTGAAACTGTTTTTTTTAATTTTATTTTTTTGAAATAATGCTACATCTGCACATAAAAGCCATATTGACATATGTGACGGAAGGCTTGAGGGTCCAAAAAGGGGGAAATGCACACGTTGTGCTTTTTTTTAATTATTATTATTACCTGCTATAGTTTAGTGCGGCATTTGTAGGCGAAACCATAGGAAATCACTCGCAATATGTTATAAGCAATATAATGACTCAGTCATTGTCTGTCCTGTTGGAAATGTAGAAGAATAATGAGACGTCCATTAGTCTGTGTGTACTTGTTGCTCTTCACTCTTTGGACCCCATGTCCTAATTACCCCTGACCAAACTGCTTTGTTCTGGTGGGTTGGGAGCCACTGATAAGTGCAGGATGGTTTATTAAAGGTTGTGCAATGGATTATGGGTATGACGATTGCCCGTGAATGGCAAATGAAAATCCCGAAGGCACATTAACATCTGGCTTCCAGCATGCCCGTCTGTGATCACGTGCACTCAATAAGATCAGGGAAGATCACAACTCCTTCGTATTGTGGCAACAAGTGATCAGAAAAGCAATGTATGAGCCTCATCTGCTGTTTTTTTTTTTTTTTTTATATATATATATATTCCCCATCTCCACTAAAACGACACTATGACCTCTGCTGCTGTGTTTCAAAAAAGGAAAAAAGAAAAAAACAACCTTGTTTCATATGTGGGCTCAAAGGCGTGACACTATACGACTGACACGTGCGAGACTTTTCCTGCACTTTCTGCAGCAGGGACGAGCTCCCTCCTCTTCCCTCTTCCTCCTGTGGATGCACATCTACTGAACTCGAACTTGTGCCCTGGAATGGGCTCGGGGCTACAAGAAAAACGCAACTTATGCAACATCGCTCTGCTTTTGGATGTTGAGACCTTGTCCGACGACGTCCCGGAAGTCCCGCTCTTTCTTCAGAAATGTTTGTATAGTTGCAATATTAACGATCATTATAGTAAGCTTAAGATCCAGTGGAAAAATGTCAATATCTGATGGAAAGAAGAAAAAAAAAATCAGATTTATATATATATATAAAAAAAAAAAACGTAGTGGCCAACCGGTCGTTACTCTTTTAGCCATGTACAGTTCCATATAAATAAAAGCAAACATGCAATTATTTGTAGTTTAAGATAATAAAGCCAGCAAATGTAATACAGATTCCCCATTACAAGGATATTTGTGCAGCTTACGATGTGCTGATGTTTGTAAAGACTTGAAACTTAATTTTACATTGTGACTCTCTGTTGTGGGTTTGAAATCGAGCTTTTTATTCAGTGCTATTTTGAATTTTTTTTGGAAACGCTTCGTTTTGCAGGGCTACCTGTTAGTTTAGGGATCAATCTAAACGGCTCTAGGTAAGGTGGTACAGTGAGGCGACAGGAGGCTACCTCAGGAGGCAGCGTCGACGAAACGAAAGAACTTTGGGGATTGGTAATACCAAATTAATTTTTTTTTGTTTTTCCTTTCTGACTGCATGCATCCGGGTAGTTCCGCTCTGAAACACGGCTCACGTTTTAACCGGTGAATGCAGGTACGACCCGAGCAAAAAAAAAATGTGACTCTAACTCGACGTTCGCTTTTGTTTTTCACGAGTTACAGCCGTCTGTTAAAGAGCCGTTTCTGGTTTGTAACCACAGAGATAAAACTGCGAACGCAGATTTAAGCTCTACGTTATCACACGTGTTTTTTTGTGTGTGTGTGTGTGTGTGTGTGGGGGGGGGGGGGTGGATCTGTGGCTTTTTTTGCAGTGTCACTGTTCGGTCATTTGTATTACTAAATGTGCACATTAATATAAATGAGCAATACAACAAATTACCAAACCTCACACATTTCCTTGTATAGCCACAGTGTACATTTAACATTGCCAGTTATAATGATAAAAACCTACTTAATGTTATCTTATTTAGAGATTCAAATCAATGTTTGTATTTTGAAAAGAGTATTTAAATGATTAAATTCTATTTTTTACTCAATTAACTGTTGTTTGTTGACACTGCTTTATTTTTTTTGTGTGCGATACTGGCTGTATATTTCTGTGTGTAGGCGGTTTTTTTTTTGTTTGTTTTTTTTTTTCATTTAGATGAAACGGTTTGATGTCCTTGTCTAAACATGTCCACATTAAGCTCACTGTGAAAGAAAAAAGTGAGGTCTTCCGCTGTCTGACGCTACAGGGAGTGGATTCTGTAGGTGCTTTGTGTTGTGTAATAAATGGACACACCACCACATGTCGATGGACTCATCTCTGTATGGATGTTATGTGTGTGTCTGTGTGATGTGTTTTATGTCTGAATACTGTCACAAACTGCTTGTTCCTGGTCACCTCTGTGCACGTAACATAGGGTGCTAAATTAAACAAGTATGTGGTAAAGCTATCCCTAAGTTATGGATAGAAATGTGAACTTGAATGCTCAGTGAGCTAAAATGTTTTGAAATAACTAATTTATTACCTGTTTTATTCCAAAGTCTTATTTACTGTTTTTAGGTTATTAAAGTTGTCAAACACTTGAAGTGGAGGATAGAGTAGAATACACAGAGTTATACTAGGTGAAAACATGTCATACATTGTACTTTAAAGCAAGTTAAAAGCAATGTAACCAGTGCGCATGCGTACAGGCGCAACGTTCCGCTCATGCGCAGTCCGGTTCCCTGACGAGCTAGTGGAACTGATCCAGCTGTCTGCTCTCGAAAACAGTTCATGTGTTAACGTATAGTGGTTAATAAATCCAAGAGGTTATTTTACAGTCTTTGAAACTACATTTCTCATCCTGTTTTAACATGTTTGTGTCGCACTTTCAGCTACATCACACAAAAGGCATTTTGCTAGCAGATGGCGCAGCACATAAAGATCAAACCACCCTGCCTGGAAGCTAATTAAAAGTCCCTACAGCCAAACCCACAACAGCCAGCCGCTCCGTTCTGAACGAACAGACTCAGGCGGCTATTACCCAAGTCTTGAGCAAGACTCGCCGAGCAGGCTGCCGTAATGCTTCCCGTCACAGGCTCGCTGCTAAGGAACCAACGGAGAGTCGTCCAGGGCCTCAGCAGGCTGCTTCACTGTTCTCCAGACACCAAAATGCCAATTCAGGTAACCAACACTTAACTAAGGTTAGCTTGAAGATATGTAGTCGAGTTTAAGCGAAGACACGAGTGTATTATAGGTGAACTTCACTGCTGTATCCTAATGTTTGTCTGTAGCTCCTTGCTAACTATCCCAATGATATCCGTTACCATGGTAGCCGACATCCGACTGTAAAATCAGCTCATCCTGTTTGTACGTAGCCTACGGGTAATATTTTAACAGCAGCTACGCTATTTATGTGAATCTTTAGCATTTTTCTGCTTTTGTAAGCACAACCAGAGTGCGTAAGTTTGTATAAAACTTAGTGCGGCCGTCCTGCGTCACGTTAAAAAGACAAGTTTATTCATCTTAATGGCTATAAATGTGTAAAAGTGCATTTAGTTTTCATTTTAGGCCGTCCGTTTTACGCACATTTAGGAATCGGGTCAACTAAAAGGACGAATATGGTGGGTTTTTGTCGCCCTCTAGCGGACCTTTGGAGAAACGCGCATATTCTAAAATCCAATCTGGAGAGAATATTCTCTTCATAAATAATAAAAAGAAACTGTTTTTTAAATCATTACAGCGATAAAGTTGAGAATATGTGGAACTGAAATGTGTATCTCCGACCCTGTTTATTGTTTTCTGCAGTTCTTAGCCATGTCCTCTGCATTCACGTCTATGTGCAGCATTTATGAGAATTATTGAAATGCTGAGATTTGTACAAAACTTAGCTTGTGAACAGTGCTGCATACAGTACAGTACAATCTTAAGAATTACATATTCTTAAATTGCACTATAACAATGCTATTGTGTAAAAAAAAAAAAAATCTTCTTACAAATAGTTGAAAGTAGATGGTAGCGTTTTCAGTAGATATCAATTTTAATAGTAGAAATTGTAGATTCTGTGTTGTTTTTGAGCTTCATTACAGCAACAGTGGCACTCAGAATTACCTAAATGTATGCCTTTTTTTAAACTAATGAATCCACGTTGTTTTATTCAATCCCTGTCAGGTTGGTGAAGCTCTCCCTGCCGTGGAGGTGCAGGAGGGTGAGCCGGGAAACAGGGTGGCAATGGATCAGCTCTTCAAGGGGAAGAAGGGAGTTCTGTTCGCTGTTCCTGGAGCCTTCACCCCCGGCTGCTCCAAGGTGAAGCCACACTCTTGATACCGCTCGCTCTGGCCTGTCTGTAGCAGGGAAAGACGACCTTGTGTTGTTGTTTGTTGCTTTCAGACTCACCTGCCAGGTTTCGTGCAGCAAGCCGAGGACTTGCGGAAGAAAGGCGTGCAGGAGGTCGCGTGCATTTCTGTCAACGACGCATTTGTCATGGCTGCATGGGGAAAGGAGCACGGAGCAGATGGCAAGGTACAGACTGCAGTCTCTTTAAACTTCCATGAAGTTGACTTTCCTGAAAAACAGGAGGGCCGACTGACTGCACGGAACAGATGCTTAAAGAAATGTGATATTTATACGGAGGTATTTAAGATTTAAAACCCGTTGATCCTTTTGCTGCTTTATTCTACAGGTTCGAATGCTGGCTGACCCCACCGGAGCCTTTACGAAGGTACAAACAAACGTCTGCTGTGTGTCAGTTTCACTTCAGGCTCTCTAATTGCGTTCATCTTTCTGCCCATTAGGCGGTCGACCTTGTTCTTGACAGTGATCAGATTGTGCAGGCACTGGGGAACAAGCGCTCCAAGAGGTAACTCTTATTTTGCCTTTTGAAAATGCTGCAATGCCGGAGCTGTCCCATAGGCTTGAGACTTTATTGTCCCGTTGCTGTTAGTCTGTAGTGCGTCTGAATCACTCCCGTGATTCAGAGAACAGGACAGTGGTGTCAGATATGAAAAGTAGGGCGTCCGTGCTCTGCGACTGGGCTCTTGTCAGAGCGCAAAGGTCGGTGATAACATCAGTATTAGTTGAGAAATGATTTCACAACCTTCTGTTTCGATTGGTTCGAAGACACCCACTTGCACCGTCCAACTGGTTTCACTTGTTTTGACAGGGTTTCGTCATACAGTAACGATTTCAAACGTGTACGTCACGTTGTGTTCCAGGTATGCCATGCTGGTGGAAGATGGCGTCGTGAAGAAGCTCAACGTAGAGCCTGACGGCACCGGGCTGACCTGCAGTCTCGCCTCCAACATCCTGACCGGGCTGTAGGCTCACGCCGAGCTCACTGACCCGATTAACTCACCCCGAGTTACCGTGAAAGTCCCACTCATGAAAACGTCCCTTCAGCCCGGTCAGGCTTCCCAAAGATGGAGGAAAATGCAACGATGCAATGCTAGTGTCAGGTGGAACATGATTAATGTGCACAATTATGACATAAACTGCAAGTTTAAGTTCTTCCGTCTTGATGCACTGTTACAAATAAGTGAATAAAACTGAAGCAGTATTGCTATCTTCCTTTCTATTTGTGTTTATTGTCCGTTCATTTAATAATCAGCCATAGGAATAGTTACAAGCATCACATCTATCTAGACGCATGCAAATGCGGGGGAACACTTGATTTGTTTGCACTCATAAATCCAAGAGGCTTTTAATTCAACATATTTGTCATTTTAGGCAAAAATAAAACCAGTTTGAACAATACACCTTATTGCAGTGCTTGATTAAATGAGGCTTGTGAGAACTGAATCGCAAAATAAAGGTGTTTTTTTCTACTTCTTTTTTTAAACTCAGGTTTACTGGCAAATATTGGTGCTGCTAAGTTTTACTTGATTCAAAGACTGATACACGTTTGTTCCTGTTATTTTATTTTATTTTTTAAATTTAGGTGCAGTTAAAACATAAATATCCTATAAAAAGCTGTAGGTCCTGCAAGGTCATCACCCTTTTCTGTAGTTCAGAGGTCTACCCCAGAATAAAAGTAGGCTGTACACTTTTCCCACCCGGACGATGCGACTAAATATTACTAATAGAAATACTGAACTCTTTGTTTGTCTCGTTTTGTGCTTGCCTTAATTATAACGAGCCATAACATAGTGTTGAAATACAGCTAGTTAGCTTGAACTACAAAATAAATCAAACGTAGTGATTAATTTCCAGCCACCTGTGCCTGGGACGTCCAGGCCTGGCATCCTGCGAGTCTACTCTCAGGGAACGAAAAACCCCAAAGTTGAACCCTACGCGCTGACGTCAGCCGTGACGCAAGAGGGCGCGAGCGCGTTGCATTGTGGTCGCCGGTGTTCATTTAGAAACAGAAACCATATATAGGCAGCTTCGTTGCTCTTCGGCTACGAGTGACTTCTCCCGGACCGGTCGTTTACGAGGTTCGTACAAACGCAGCTTTATTTAAAGAGTTTTTTTTTTAAACAAGATGTCGGAGAAGCAAGATGTCGGCGGGGCGGGCGACAGAGCGGCGAGTTTGAGCTAAATTAGCGCTGCGAGCTTCACAGCTAAAGGCGCCCGAATTCACAGCTGCGCGCCTCGACAGCGCTAATTTCAAACCCTGCGCAACTTTGTGGCTTGCTGCGAGATTACGGAGCGTGCAACGTCGCGCTAACGGCCGGCGGAGACGCGTGGGGCAGTTTCCGGTAGTTTAATCTGGGGGTTAAAGAGCGTCGGCACGAGGTGCTAAAACTTGTAGCGCTGAGATGTTGCGCGCGCATTTCCACCGAAGCGCCTCTCTGAGCTGCGTTCAGGTGCTTACTGGAGTTTACAGGAGGGAGGAAGGAAGGGTTAAGACGAAACTGAAGAACTATTATTCCTAACATACAGGTGCTGGTTATAAAATTAGAATATCATGAAAAAGTAGATTGATTTCAGTAATTCCATTTAAAAAAGTGAAACTTGTATATTATATTCATACATTACATACAAACTCATATATTTCAAATGTTTATTTCGTTTAATTTTGATGATTACAAATGACAACAAATGAAAATCTCAAATTCATCATATCAGAAAATTAGAATCTTGT